>NW_018164523.1:574699-574927 GCF_001263595.1 Phalaenopsis equestris
GAATCTCTCGAAGAATTCCTCACAATACTAACCCTAAATTAAACTCTCTACACTCTACAAACAACTAAAACTCAGCGGACACCAACAAGGGGCTCCTCTTTTTTTGCCCAAATGTTTCTCTTAAAGTTGTAGATGCCGTCGGTGTCCTCGATGACGCCATCAGCGGCTTTCTAGAATATTTGATTCTGGACTCTCGGGAAAAACCCGCCACCCGCCCCGTTTGGGCTG
>NW_018164523.1:575397-578955 GCF_001263595.1 Phalaenopsis equestris
TCATGAGAACACTACTAGTAAAAGATGCTAATCCATAAATATAAGTTCAGGAATGTATTTAGGTTTTCCCTTTAGGTAGGACCAAGTGAAGCCAATTTTTTATTAGGCATCTCCTCAAGCTTCTCCTCACTTATATATTTTTTCCTTTTTTTTCATTTGGATTTCTTTCAATCCTATCTTTTTCTTTTTCAAGTGAAGATTACTATATCTGGATTACTTTTAATGGTTTTGAACATCACCTTTTTTTCCCTAAATTTGAAACTCAAAGCATTTCTTTACCTTATAAGTATTTCATAACTTTTACATCATTGAGTCTCAATGTTTTCTTCTCAAATGATTTTCTAAGATTCTTAATATTTTAAAATATAGTTTTCTTTACTTTAAATAGTTAACTATAGTCTTATTCTCTTATACTAAATATCTAAATCTACAAAATTAATTTTTCTTATAAAAATATTCCTTTAAATCTACCATAATATTTAAATATCTACAAAATAAAGTTATCTGAATTAAATTCACTACAAAAAATCATATTAATAATTTTTCAAAATATTAAAATTGAGAACATCTAATTGTTAATCCTTTTCTTCCCTCCCCCAAACTTAAATTTTTTTATTATGGAATGATACAGGTGGAAAGAAAATTCTAAATATAAATCATACATCAGTACTTTACGCATTTTCATTATTCTGAAATTTTTGCAGTTCCTTCTAAAAATTTTAACTTCAACTGGTCTGTAATATAAGGAGCTTTCTATACATATAAATCATTAGAGAATTTGCTGGGTAATGAAATTTTGAAATAAGTACAAAACTAAACATTATACAAACACAATATTTCGCTAACACATCCACAATACTAAACAAAAAACAATTACAAATATATTAAAATGCAAATAAAAATCACATCACATTACAATTTTATAAAGTACTAATCAACATCTATTCTAACTACACATGCAAATTTCAACTACCACACTAAACATTATAATAATAATTAAACATTAAGCAATTGCAACATAAAAATAAAAATGAAAGTATAAACAAACAAACATCTATCTCTATTACAAAATTACAAAAATAAAAGTACATCAATTACTATCATATATCAAAATCCCATACTATATCCTCGTCTCCCTCGTCAGCATGTGGATTGGGCTGCTAATGAGTATAACAGGGGCATTCAAGAGAAATAACATCAGGCTCACCTTTGTAGTGTCGGGCCTAAGCTTCGTAGTAAGCTATCTCAAAGTCAGAATGTCTTTGTAGGTACTCACTATCATAATCATGTCTACGTTCTAATCCCCCAATTCTTTCATTTATTTGCTCTATACTCTTCAGCTGTAAGGTTAACTCATTCATTAAATCATTCAGGGTAGGGGAGTTAGAAGAAAGAAGGTCATAACTAGTAGAGGGGATATCTCTACTAGTAGAAGGTTCTTGACTCCTACTCCTAGATCTCCATTTTTCATGGGATTCATATGTCTTCAAATTAGCTTTACTAATGGGTCTCAAGAAAAATCTGCCGTCAGCAGCGTCGATGGCACTGTCGGCGAGATTTTCAAAATTGGTTCAATTTCCAAATTTTTATGATTTTGATCAATTTCAAGCCTTGTTCAAGCCTTGATGACATCCGTAGACATAAATTCTAAGTGATTAAATGATGTACTAACCCAAATCTAAGTGATTAAATGATGTACTAGTACTAACCCAAATAAACATTCACAACACAAAACCTTACAACTATATATGAATTTCAAGAGTTATAGCACATGTTACATGACACACATAAGTTTGGTATTTTCTCAACCTCAATACATCAATTCAGCGTCGCAATCCAAGCCACAACACTCCAAAAGCTGAAAACAAACATCCTATGCTCAATGTCAACTATACTTAGATCTAAAAGCAAATTTAAAAAGTGACCTAAGCACATAAGTTCAAATCAAATCATACACTTAGACATACAAGTGACAAAGTAAATCTACTACTCTTCTAATTCTGTGCTTATTTCTCCTCTGATATCACCCATTGATTGAACATGAACGAAGAGGTTATAGAAGGGTCAGTATGAGAATTTTTCAATAGAGTCCGCCTTTTATATCAATACCATCTTCCTCATTAATCATATGAAACTTCCTTGGATATGTCCAGAGTGATCAAAATGCTCTTTCATCCTTAATTCTAGATGATTAAAAAAATCAGAGATATTGTTAATTACATTCATAACATTTTGCGTCTCTTTCTCCAGTTTCTTGATTCTGCGCAGGATCACTAGTGTCTTGTCCAGAACTAAAGATTAAACAAGAAATGAATTCTGAGACGATTGATCCACAAAAAGAGTCATATCATTCTCATCTTCATTGGTTGGGAACTTCTCGGTTAGGTCCAAAGGCTTCCAAGGTAGAAGTACTTTTTCCCAATTCTCATAAGATACTTGGAACTGACTGTAAAGTAAGAAAATTGTTGAAGGATGTCCAAGCCCATAAGTTGATCCATGAACGATTAGGCCTAAAACAAACTTCACAATTATCGATCTAATAACGATCGACAGTCCCATTTGGATGCAGTAATTCAAAATAGCACTTTCAGTAGTAACTTTACTGATCCTCATTGTCGGTAATAGTTTTGCAGCAATGAAAATTTGTCAATGTTTAGAAATGGGGTTTAGAAGTGTCGCAGAAAAACTAACATACCCGTTTTCTCTCATTTCCCAGTCTTTAGTCTCGTCTGTCAAATATTGGTAGATCTGATTCATTAGGTTTCTTGTCGGGATTAAGTTAGAATAATGGCAGACAGGAACATTCTCGATCAAATATAACTCATTAATCTGTGCATGTGCAGGAGTAAAATTTAAATTTATCCATCTACCTCGCACATAGATGACTCCCTGGTTGATTCCATGCAAATTAACATAAAACTCCTTCACCCCAGGAACGACTACAGTGGTTGTAGTGTAGCACAACACTTCCCATCGTCTTTGCACAATCATCTCTTCAATTTTTTTCAAAGGATTGTTCAATCCTTGATTCACGAATCCTCTTTCTTTGATTAATATCCTCTTTGTCAGCACTTTGTTGAAGATTCGCTGCGCCTCAGAACTAATAAACTTTCTCTGGTTAAACACTCAAAATCTAAGGTTTTTAGTGGAATCGGAGGCCATAGGGATAAATTTGGTGGAGTTTCAATTCGTTTTTGGGGTAATACAAACTTAAGAACCAAATTTGGAAGTTTATAGGGAGTAACTCCCGCCTAAAACTGCCAAAAACTGTCATTTCAAACTCTGGAAAATGTCATCCCGCCATTCTCACCGTCGACGGCATCGATGGCGCCGTCTGCGAGCCTTTAGAATTAATTATCTGGATTCTTGGAAAAAACACGTCGTCGGCAGCGTCGAGCCCGCCGTCGGTGCCCAAGGTAAAAATTTCACAATTTTGCTCTGGTCCGAATGCGTTCCAATTTTCTCTATGGATCCAATTTTTATGATGATTCAAGGGTAAATATGAGTAGTAGAGTTCAATACTACCACAAACTAACAATAATTTCAAATAAAACTACT
>NW_018164523.1:579079-584548 GCF_001263595.1 Phalaenopsis equestris
TTGACTGATCATTAAAACCTCTTTAAAATTTAGTCTTTTACCCTCAAAATATGGTTTTAATCTATGTTCATGTTTACTTTAAATATATTTTGTCTTTTGATCTTCAGTTTCAACAGCTCCGTAAGTATAAACTTGAGTCACAGTAAAGGGTCCTAACCAACGAGACTTCAATTTCTTAGGGAATAACATCAGCCTTGTATCAGCCTTGTATTGTAAAGGTCCTGGTTCAAAGTTCTTCTGGTTAATCTTTCCATCATGCCATAACTTTAGTTTCTCCTTATAAATTCTGTCTCATGCCATAAATTTAATTTCTGTTTATAAATTCTGTCGTTATCATAAGATTCATTTCTTAATTCTTTTAATTCATTCATTTATAACAATCTCTTCCACCAGCATCTTTGAAATTATAAGTGAATTCTTTAATCACCCAATATGCTTTATGCTCCAATTCTATTGGTAAGTGACAAGTCTTTCCAAAAATCAGCCTGTAAGGAGTCATTCCAATAAGAGTTTCATAAGTAGTCCTGTAAGCCCATAATGTGGTATCCAATCTAGTAAACCAATCTACTCTACTAGGGTTTACAGTCTTCTCAAGTATTTATTTAATCTCTCTATTAGAAACTTCAGCTAACCCACTAGTTTGAGGGTGACAGGAAGTAGAGATTCTATGAATAATATTAAACTTTTCTGCCAATCTGTGAATGTATTTATTCCTAAAATGGGATCCTCCGTCAGTGATAATCACTCCCGACATTTTGTGTCTAATGAAAACATTTTTCATTAAAAATCTTGAAACACTTTTAGCGTCACAACGAGGCAAAGCTTGTGCTTCAATCCACTTTAAAATGTTGTTTACCGCAATTAATATGTATAAGTTCCCAGATGAAGGAATAAATGGTCCCATGAAATCTAATCCCCAAACATCAAAGATCTCAACTTCTAACATGAAATTCAGAGGCATTTAATTTCTTCTAGATGTATTGCCCACTCGTTGACATCGATCACAAGTTTTTATGCATCTGTAAACATCTCTAAAGAGAGTAGGCCAATAGAATCCAGCTTATAAAATTTTATAAGCAGTTTTATCAATCCCAAAATGTCCTCCAAATTCAGAATCATGACATTTCTGAATGATTAGTTCAGTTTCTTCATAAGATACACATCTTCTCATAATAAGATCCTTACATTGTTTATATAAATTAGGTTCATCCCAAAAATATGCTTTCGCATCATGAATGAATTTTCTTTGTTGTTGCAATGTCAGCATAGGTGTCAAAATATTACTTATAATATAATTAACAATATTAACATACCATGGTATTTTCCACTCATTAATATTATAAAGTTGTTCATCAGGGAAACTGTCTGTAATTTCATTGTCGATATCAGATAATTCATGATATTCTGATATTGACAAATGATAAGCAATTTGATTATCAGTTCCCTTTCTATCAATAACCATAAAATCAAATTCTTGCATCAAAAGTATCAATCTAATTAACCTTAGTTTGGCATCCTTCTTTTGATCCTTCTTTTGCATCCTTCTTTTGCATCAGATATTTAATAACAAAGTGATCAGTATGCACAACATAATAGCCATTAACTCTTTTTTAGTAACAGTATAGTTAATTTGAGCATCATTAAGAGTTTTACTAGCGTAATATATAACTTTAAAAATCTTTTCATACCTTTGTCCAAAAACAGCTCCAATAGCATAATCACTACCATCGCATATCAGTTCGAATGGTTTCTCCCATTTAGGTGAAACTATAATAGGGGCTGTGATTAGTTTTTCTTTTAATAACTCAAAGGCATTTAAACAATTTTCAGTAAATTCAAATTTCTTGTCCTTTTCTAAAAGTTGGCATAGAGGTTTGGTAATTTTTAAAAAATCTTTAATATAATGCCTGTAAAACAAAACTTGAACCCAACAATAGTTTTCCTTTGCTTTAGTAGGAGGTGTTAATTTAGATATAACTTAAATTTTTGCAGGGTCGGCTTTCATACAATTTTTTGAAATTTTATGCCCTAACACAATTCCTCCTGTAACCATAAATTGACATTTCTCTCAATTTAGAACTAAATTAGTTCTTTCGCATAACTTCAAAACTTTTTCAAGATAATTTAAGCATGTGTTAAATGATGTTCCAAATACAAGGAAATTATCCATAAACAATTCTAATCCATCATCAATTAACTTACTAAATACAGACATCATACATCTCTGGAATGTTGCAGGTGCATTACATAATCCGAAAGGCATTCTCCGAAAAGCATAAGTTCCAAAAGAACTAGTAAATGTTGTCTTTTTTTGATCCTCAGGAGCAATAGGAATTTGATTAAGAGCAATAGGATTTTGATGGTAGCTGGTATATCCATCTAAAAAACAAAAATATTTGTGCCCAACAAGTCTATCCACTATTTGGTCTAAAAATGGTAAAGGGAAGTGATCTTTCCTAGTGGCAGTGTTTAATTTTCTATAATCAATGCAAATACACCACCCAATTACTTGTCTGATAGGTATTAATTCACTATTCTCTTTTGCTTCAACAATCACTCCTTATTTCTTAGGAACACAATGAATTGGACTTACTCAAGTACTGTCTGAAACAGGATATATAATTCCAATGTCCAACTATTTCAAAATTTCCTTCTTGACTACTTATTTCATCATTGGGTTTAATCTCCTTTGTGGATCAACTCTTGGTTTATATAATTTTGTGCATACAGATCAAAGGACTGATTCCTTTAATATTAGCTAAGATCCAACCAAAAGCTTTCTTATATCTTCAACCAAAAGGTTTCTTATATCTTTTTATGTATCCAAAAGTCTTTACTCTTACAAATATTTTAACTCTGAAGATATAATAACAGGTAATGTAGATGAGTTTCCCAGAAACACATACTTCAAGTGGTTAGGCAATATTTTCAACTCAAGTTTAGTTGGTTTTATAATTGGTTTTATAATTAGTTGGTTTTATAATTGACGGAACAAGATTCTTACCAGTATTTCCTGTTATATTCCACATCTCAAATCTTTTCTGAACATAATTTCATTCTTCATTTTCTATTTCATCCAAAATAACTTCATTTTTGTCTTCAAAATTTTCTTTCTCGTCAAAATGTTCTTTAAAATATTCGTTCAATAGATGTTCACTAATTTTCATGTGAAAACATCCATTCAACAGCATGGTATTTCAAAGATTTCGCAATGTTAAAAGTCACTTCTTGATCGTTGACTCTCATACTTAATTCTCCCTTTTGAACATCTATCATAGCTTTTTCAATAGCTAAAAAGGGTCTCCCTAAAATTATAGGTATTTCTTTATCTTTCTCCATATCTAAAATAATGAAATCCACAAAAAAGATAAATTTATCAACTTTTACTAACACATCTTCTATAACTCCCTTAGAATAAGTAACTGAACGATCCGCTAACTGAAGAGTTACTAGGTGAGGTGAGACTTCTCCTAATCCTAATCTTTTGAAAATTGATAGAGGCATAAGATTAATGCTGGCTCCTAAATCACATAAAGCTCTTCATAAAATTTTTCACCGATAGCACACGGTATAGTGAAACTACATGAATCTTTTAATTTTTCAGAAAGTTTTTTCTGAATAATTGCACTACACTCTTCGCTAAGTGCAACAGCCTTATTATGAATGAACTTCCTTTTCTTGTTCAAAATATCTTTCATAAATTTCACATAATTGGGCATTTGCTCTAAAGCTTCTACAAAGGGAATATTTACCATTAATTTCTTAAGAATTTCTAAAAACTTGGAGAATTTTTTATCCTTTTTGTGTTGCTTCAATCTTTAAGGAAACGGTGGTCGAGGTCTCTCCACAATAATTTTCATTAGTGTAAGTGGTTATTCTAAATTTGGGTGTTCATGATCATTTTCTTTCTCTGTATCCACTTTCTCTTTTTTAGTTTCCTTTTCTTTCTGCACTCTTGGTTCCAATTCTTTTCCATTTCGTAATTGTATCATTTTTATCTGTTCTTTTCCTTGATCTTTAGGATTTGGTTCCACAGTACTAGGAAAATTTCCCAATGTTGGTTTACTAAGCTCAGTAACGATATGCTCCAATTGGTTTTTAATATTCTTGATAGCAGTTCCTTGATTTTGTAACTCGTTTCCTTGAATTTGTAATTGATTTCCTCGATTCTGCAATTGTTGACCCATGTTTAGTATCATCTCTTCCATAGGTATCATCGTATCATCTCTTCCATAGACAACTTCTTTTCCTTAAATTGAGTGTTACTGTTAAATCCCGGAAGATAAGAAGGTCTATAATTAGCATTTCCTTAGTTGGATGAATTTCCTAATGGGTTCACTGGGTTGTTCGCCCATTGTTGATTTGTAGAAGAATTTATATTCCAATTAAAATTAGCATGATTCTTCCAACCTGGGTTATAATAGTTCGAATAAGGATTGTTGGGTCTATTGTTAATCGCATTTAAAGTCTCATACGAAGGTTGAACATCCAAAAATTTCCCAGATGAATTCTCTTCCATCATAGTAGGTGTTGGAGAATAATTCATTCCATAATGATCTAATTTATTTTATATTGCAGCAATCTGCGAAGCTAACATAAATATTGCATCAGAATCGTGGGTATTAGCTAATCTTTTAGGATTTACCCTTTCAGAGGGTCCTTGAATATTGTTGGTAGCAATCTCTTCTATTAACGAATAAGCCTCATCAAAAGGTTTTGACATTAAGAACCACCAGCCGCAACATCTATAAGCGATCTAAGAGATCTCACTAATCCATTATAAAAGTTTGAATTATCAACCAATCTGGTAATGAATAATGAGGGCACTTCCTAAGAAGATCTTTAAATCTCTCCCAAGCTTCATATATCGACTCTCCATCAATCTGACAAAATGATGTTATGTCATTTCTAAGTTTAGCAGTTTTGGATGGAGGGAAATATTTGGATAGAAATTTTTGTAAAAGTTCTCCCCAAGTTCTAATAATCCAGGTGCTAACAAATTTAACCACATCTTAGCCTTATTTATTTTCCATTGTGTCAGGATTTCTAGGTTCTTTTCTTAGTTTTCTAATTCTTCTAACAGTGCGTTCTAATTCCAAATCATATGGTATAAGATTTTCAGGTCCAAATTTACGCATACAATTGAAATCAGTACACAGGAAAACAGCTAATTAGATATGAAAATAAGTTGTAATTCAAGTAAAAGTTGTTGATACTGTTGCTAGGAGAATTAAGTCCCCGACAACGGCACTAAAAACTTGACAGCGACTTTATATATGCTTAAAAATACAAGAATTTGATACTGTTGCTACTATATTTAAGTCCCCAGCAACGACGCCAAAAACTTGACAACAGTTATAGATTTGATAAAAATGTATATAAAATATTCAATAATTGCAAAGTCACACTTATCAACGCAAGTATACGTATCGCTCAAGTAATACAGGGCTCTAATGAAGTCCTGGATAT
>NW_018164523.1:585093-597118 GCF_001263595.1 Phalaenopsis equestris
TGTAATCTTCACTTTAGTTGTAAAACTCAACATATTTTAACAAATCAATTGGCCAGATTGAAAGTAAATTAAGATCAAAGTGAAAAGGTTATCATAACTTCTTTAACATTCTCATGACTCAACCAATTCAAATCACCATTTCACAAAATCTCAAGACAAGGAGAAACACAGAGAAAACTACTCAAAACTCATGAAGAAGATATGACAAAACTTAGAACTTATATATAAAAGCAAAGTCATACAAACTTCAATAAGTAAATACCACTTGTCTCTAATTCCTCCACAAGCAAACTCCTTGAAGTTTCTCTGAATCTCTTTCTTTCTTTACAGCACACAGAATTCTTCTTTGAAGTGACAAGGAGGAAGAAATCTCTCACTTTCCCTCCACTCTTATAATCTCTCAAAGAATTCCTCACAATACTAACCCTAAATTAAACTCTCTACACTCTACAAACAACAAAAACTCAGTGAATACCACCACGGGGCTCCTCTTTTTTTGCCCAAATGTTTCTCTTAAAGTTGTAGGAGAGTTTTCTAAGAGTTGCCTAAGCGTCCCTTCAAAAATCGTCCACATTCAAGGCACCTATTAAGAGAACCACCGTTCTCGCCGTCAGCGGCCTCGATGGCGTCGTCGGCGGCTTTCTAGAAATGTTTATTCTACTCTGGAGAAAAACCCGCCGTCGGCGCCGTCGGGCTCGCCGTCGGTGCCCTAGTTCAAATCTTCATATTTTGGTCCTTTTTGCTCCAAATTCACTCCTTTTTGCATCTTTTTGCTCCAATGACCATAATTCAACATACCTGTAACAAAACATAAAAAATACCCTTCTTTAAAGTGCAATATCATCAATATTAGTATAAAATAGGTATGAAAATCTCAACATATTTTTCTTTGGTCACTTATGAAGTTACATTTTTGAACTTATTAGCAATTTTATTGAAATTTTTTTAGATTTCACATGGATCCTAAAATGAAGAGGGGTAGAGGGCAACCTAGTTTTGATAGTAAGAAATTCTCTAGTTTGAAAGCTCAGGATAGATATAAATATTTGCAATCAAAGAAATTGATTGCAGAGCGAAGTTTTCTTCATCTTGGGGGAACTATTAGATATTTGATTGTTGAAAGATAATGGGAGAACTTCTGTTGTTTCACTATCGTTGCTATGATTTTGGTGGTTCATGACTTTTATGCCTACATTCCTGATGAATTAAAATGATTTGGTTTATGTTTGAGGGCAATATGTGGACATCAGCCCTATTCGGATTGGTCATATTTACAAGCTGCATAGTGTTCCTACCTCCATTTATGGGATTTTTGATTGATGGTAATGGTGTTTGGAAGATAAAGAATGGATGTCTGGTAAATATTTTATTTTCAAAGCTTAACATTCATTCTCGTTTATTTCTGGTAAACTTCGTCCTATTAATCATTTTAATGAGGTAACCCGAGAAAGAGCCACTTTGAATTACTGCATTCAGAGGAAGAAACCTATTGATATTAGCTCTATCATTTACAAGGATATGATCATTTCTTCTAGAGGAGGAACTACTGGAGGTATGGGCTATCCTTCTGTTATTTCCACCATGTGCATTCAATCTAGAGTTAAGTATGAGACATGGGAGGAAACATTACCACCTCATAAGTCTATTGGAAAAACAAATTTGGAAGGTTATGGAAAGCATACTGGTCTAAGATCTAGGAGTGGAGGTTCTGATATTCCTTCTTCATCAACCTCTAGATCTTCCACTTCTGGTACTTTTTCACTGGATACTGTAATGGAGCACTTATTTATACAACAAGATGATATTTTGACATTATGAAATCAGTTGAAGGGTTTAGAAGCACATGTGGACCATATGATGAGCATATGCCAAGGAGAGTTGAGTTTGATATTGCTTATCATGAGGCTATGGAGAGATACATGAGGGGCGATCATTCAGTAGAATTTCCTAAATGCCCCAGATTTAAACCATATCAGAGTTGAGAGATGGATAAAGATGTAGATCTTGGTGATGATGATGATGATGATGAAGATGAATAGGTTGTTGTTTTTATTTTATTTTAGTTCTAATATTGTATTTTCTGTTGTTAGTTATTTGTTGTACTTTTGTTGGAATGTTATGTTTATACTTTGTTTAGAACTTAGGGAGTAGATTTGTATTGAAATTTTGTGTTGCATTTATTTTTATTCTGTTGTTTTACTGTTTCATTTTTGCTTTAGTTTATATTATTGGTGTGCTAGAGTGGTCTTTTACTTATACTTTTATTGTTATACATGCTAATTTTAGATTTATTACTGCTCAACACCTGTTTTATTACTTGTACCTGTAGTGTTATCCTGTTTAGAACTTTTAAATTTTTTTCTCTTTTTTCATGCTTATTATGAACTGTACTATTTTAAATTAATTTAAAACTTTAAGTATGGGGGAATGGAGAAAAATTTTTTGAAACTAAATCTTATTTGTCCTCAATAAAGTATATTTTCAAAAATTATTTTAACATAACCTGTGGTATGTTGGGTTAACTTCAGATAACTATAGTTTTTGTTTTATAAATGTCAAAAAAGACTTAGGTAAAAGTTTTTAATAATAAAAGTTAGTTCTAGAGTTAAGATATTTAGTATAAGATTATGCTTTTGCTATTTAAAGTAAAGAAAATTGTATTTTTGAAAATATTAAGGATCATAGATTTACACTTAAAAAGAAGAATTGAGGCTTTATCAAAAATATTTTCCAAAGCTAATACACATTTATCAAGTATGGAAATGTGGGAAGTTTTTTAACTTAAGAAGAGGATAGTGAAGTTCAAAATCATTAAAGGTTATCCGGATATAGTAATCCTCACATAAAATAAAAAGAAAAATAAAGAATTAAAAATGATCCTGAAAGAAAAAGAAAAAAAATTAAAAGAAAAAGAAAAGCAAAAAAAAAAGAAAAATATGGGAGGAGAAGCATGAGGAGATGCCTAATTAAAAATTGGCTTCACTTAAATCATCTTAAGGAAATGGACTTATTTACATTTCTGAACTTAGTTTTGAAGTGTTAACATCCTTACTAATAGAGTTCTCATGAAATTCTTTTTCTTGTAATTTTTCTAAGCATCCTTAGTATGAGAAATTACAGTTATTCTTGAAATGAATAAGAAATCAGAACTCTTAGACTTGACTACTATATATTCTTACATTTTAGTTTTAACCTGAGTTATTGAAAATTTTTCTGAAGTTTCACTATTGCATTTATAGAACAAAAACTATAGAAATCTTTAAGTAAATCTCACTACCATAAGTTATAACTTTTATATAGTTAAAGAAATTATTTGAGGATAAATAAAATTTAGTTTAGGGGAATTGATCCACCTAAAAATTATCTATTTTTAGTGTACATTTCATGCTCATTTTATACATTTTTTTTATGACATTGCACTTTAAAGGAAGGTATTTTGCATATTTTTGGTTTCAGGTACATGGAATTGACATTTAGACAAAATGACGACAAAATGGAACAAAAATGAAAGATTTTCTATGGCACCATTGTGCCACTCTTGGTACCATAATGTCATTTATTGAGCACATTGGGGGCTATAACGCTCCAGATTGACACTATAGCGCTAGTAACCAACTTTCTAGAATATCCATTGAATTTGGCCAAACGGGTGCTTGAAGTGACTCTTGGTGATTTTTAGTTATTTATTAATAAGGCCAAATTCTGTTTGAAAATGAAGAAGTTTGTGGGTGTGTTGGAGAAGACTTCTTTAAGGCTTTAGTGTGTGTGTGTGTGTCTGTGAGTAAGGCCAAACTTCGATGTCTTAGAATTCCTTAAACTTTGTTCTTATGTTCTACTTAAATTTAGTGTTAGACTATTACTAACAATTCAATACTTTTCTCCTATCATATTTATCTGCAATTTAGATAGATGTTTTGCAAGTCACTATTAAGAATTTTTGTTTTTCTCGTGGGATTAATACTAGTGTTTTTAAGGAAAATCCTATATTACTTTAAACGATACATATACTTTCGTAGTGCTCATAGTGCGAAAACTTATTATCTATTTTCTAAATCATTTCATTCATTCACACTACCCGCTAAATATAATTTGGGCAATGTTTTTGGCAATCTTTTGGAGTTAAGAAAGTCTGTGTAGTTGTGGGTTGGGTCAGAAGCCATTAGGAGTTTTGGATGAAATTCGTATAGCATTCAAGTTGGTATACCTAATCATGGCTTGAAAGACCCTACTTTTCTTACCTCTTTAATTATCAAGCAAAGGTTCTTAATCTTTAGATCGCACCTGATAAAAGTATGCTTATGTGTTTCAATGTTAATATTCTAGTATCACTATTGCTAAGAAATTCAAAGGATGAGTCGAATCTCACTAAGCTTCTCTTCTCCGTCTTCTATCTTCTGCTAACAGTTGTTCGTTTCTTTTCTTTGCAAAGTTTTATTTATTTATTTTTTAAAGTTTTCTTCAAGAATTGTTCTGCAAGCTACTTGCTCCATAAATTGGTTGACTCTATTGTAAAACGATACATCCTTTTTTTTGGTTGGGGGGGAGAGGGAAAAAATTTGCCTACGTAAGACGCATGGAGCGATGCGTACGATACCCAATCAGAAGACGCCACTCCATTAAATAAATATATTAATTCGGAATAAAACTGCGAGTGGCCCGTTACCTGACCCGCGGTGTAACTCCTTCATACCTTGAGTTGTAACTTCAATATACCTCCCGCAGTCGACCTGCTGTAACCCGATTGTAACCACAGTATACTAGCCATATACCTTTCTCGGTAGAGGGCAATGTACCGTGCTTGTAACCGGAGTATACCCTAGATATACCTTCCTCTGTTCAGGGCCATGTAACGCGCTTGTAACCGGTGTATACCCAAGATATACCTTCCGAAGTACATGACTTTGTAATGCGTTTGTAACCGTGATATACCCTATATGTATCTTCCTCGGGTGTAACCTGCCTGAAATCGCAGAAATAGCTTTGTAACTCGTTATATACCTCCATATAATGGGGAAAAGTTTGCCTACGTAAGACGCACGCAGCGATGCTTGCGATGCCCAATCACAAAACGCCACGTAATTTTACCGGGCCCACTCCATTAAATAAATATATTAATTCGGAATAAAACCGCGAGTGGCCCGTTACCTGACCCGCGGTGTAACTCCTTCATACCTTGAGTTGTAACTTCAATATACCTCCCGCAGTCGACCTGCTGTAACCCGATTGTAACCACAGTATACTAGCCATATACCTTTCTCGGTAGAGGGCAATGTACCGTGCTTGTAACCGGAGTATACCCTAGATATACCTTCCTCTGTTCAGGGCCATGTAACGCATTTGTAACCGGAGTATACCCAAGATATACCTTCCGAGGTACATGGCTATGTAACGCGTTTGTTATCGTGATATACTCTATATGTACCTTCGTCGGGTGTAACCTGCCTGAAATCGCAGAAATAGCTTTGTAACTCATTATATACCTCCATATAACGCTGAAAGCCATGAAAGTAGCTTTGTACTATCGCTGTAACTCGATTATAACCGCCATATAATAGACTTTGAAGCCCATATAGTGGAACAACGCTTGTAACCGCATAGATTAGAGATTGTACCCCTGTTTTAACTATCATGTAACTGAGAATTATTCCCCTTCAGTTGCAACCACGCTTGTAACCTGAATGTAACTTCGTTGTACATGATTTAAATTGGTGAGCGTGAAGCATGGTATTTAAGCAGCTAGGTTTACTATTTCATTGTTCTCTGGCCATTTCTGCCTGCAGCGGCAGCTTCGGGCTTTGCGGCGCCGGCTTCGGGCTTTTCGACCTTCCACTCTTGAGCTTGAAGATGCAGTACGACTACAGAGAGTGCTTCGACGTAGTGCATGACGCAGAAGGAGAAGATGTGCGTTATCCGGACAGGACAGAAGAAGTAGAACTTAAAATGGAGGCATGTTTGAAGATGTGTTGTTATAATAATTAGTTTAGGGTTTTCCTTTATCTTCTTTGTTGTAATGGTTTTCTTATATTTCGGATATATCTGTTTTTTGTATGTATGTTGTGTTATGTTTCTTCTATTTTGTGTATGTTTTATTATAATTAGTTTATGATTTTCTTAAACGGAGGCAGGTTTGCATAGTTGCATGGTATTATGTGTAATAAAAACAGTGAACTAAACATTGGAGTAATTAATATATCCTTCATTGCACTCAAGTTTTTAAAGGTATATGATTTTAGGTTAGTTGTTGATTTTATTTTGAGATGTCGGTGTCATTATGAAGTTTAGGGATGTTTTTTTAACTCTCTATTGAGTCTAACATTTTTTGGTTGCAGTTTGGTGAGAGCAATGCTAGTTGTACCGAGCAAAGAAGAAACATATTACTCAAAATGTTGGTCCATAATGAGAAAGAAGCTTATGAAGTATATTGTGCTTACGCTCATCATATTGGATTCAGTGTTCGTAAGGATCACGCTACATTTTGGACTAACTCTAGAAATATCAAGATGAAGGACTATGTATGTGGAAAAGCAGGATTCAAGAAAGAGCTGAAGATTACAGAAATCATTAAATATAGAAGAGCAGAAACAAGAACAGGTTGTCTTGCAATGATTCGATACGGAGTTGATGAGGAAGGCAATTGGACACTTAAAAAATTAGTTGAATCACATAACGACTCACTAGCAAACCCCGATGACAAGCACTTGTTGCATTCCAACAGAAATATAAGTGAAGTAAATGAAGATGTGCTTAGATCCATAACACAATATGGGATTAGACCAAAAGACGCATTTAACTTCCTAGCCCAAGAAGTTGGGGGTGTAGAGAACCTGGAATGCACAAAGACAGATGCTTTCAATTTTCAATTTCATTCACATTCATAGGGAGAGGAGATTTAGAATTGAAAATGGCGATGCAAATGCTTTATTGCAGTTGTTTGCAGAGAGACGTGCCGAGGATAACATGTTTGAATGAGATTTTGAAACTATTTGAAAGTTGTAATGTGAACGACAGGCTAATGAGTTTTTTTGGAGCAACGGGACATCCAGGCTTGATTATGACTGCTTTGGAGATGTTATTATATTTAACACGAGTTATATGTTAAATAAATATAACCTATGTTGTGCTCCTATTGTTGGTGTTAACCACAATTGGCAGAATGTTTTATTTGGAGTCGGCTTCTTGTCGGAGGAGACGACAGACTTGTTTAAATGGCTTTTTAAAACCTTCATCCATATTATGAGTGATAATCATCCAATAACAATCAACACTGATCAGGATCATGCTATGACTAGAGCAATAGCGGAAATTTTGCCAAATACACGACATAGATTATGTTAGTGGCATATATACAAGAAATTGTCTACAAAGGTTCATTGCGGCGTGCGAAATAGGATTATCAGTAATCTTTTTTATAAATGCTTGAACAAATGCGAGTCTGAAGAGGAATTTGATGATGCATGGAGGATGATGATTGAGACAGGTAATCTCCAGGACAATAGTTGGTTAGATGATATGATGATATGTACAAGATTAATGTACAAGATTAGACATAAGTGGTCTACAAATTTTAATAAGGATGTATTTGGAATGGGAATTTTATCTATACAGAGGAGCGAGTCAACTAATAACATATGTCATGGTGTCTCAAAACCAACTAGTTCTATTACAGATTGTTTCTTGGGCATCGAAGCATTAATGAGAACATGGAGGCTAAATGAAAAGGACGAGGATTTCAAATGTGACCAATCTATGATTACTCCTGTTGCGAAGAGCAGCCCAATACTGAGGCAGGCAGCTACATTTTACTTAAGGAAGATGTACACAATGTTTGAGGAAGATTTTATACACGGGTCCTGTGGTCTTCAATTACATGCATCTACAGACAATGAGAATGAGTTTTTTATTAAGAATTTGGATGACCACATGTTCAACACTACTTGGGTTGTTCACTTCGACAGTTCGTGTTTGGATATAAAATGCAGCTGCAGGAAGTTCGAAATGATGGGGCTTCTATGTTCACACTCTCTTAGGGTCCTAAACTTTCTACATATTAAGAAAATACCTGTTAAATATTTATTATTGAGATGGTCTGAAAATGCAAAAAGAGATGTGTATAATAGTTTTGGTACATGCATCTGCAACAGTCACAATCTTCGCATGATATTAAAGGCAACCTAATTTTCCAAGCACACATACAGAAAGCAGTTTATCAGTGCACCCAAAAAGCAAAGGGCAATCCAGAAGCTGAGCAGTGCATGAGAGAGTCAATTAAGAAACTGTCATTGGATATTGATGACATACTGGTTGGTAAAGGTTCTAGAGGTAGGAGCGAACAAAAGAAAAATAAAAAGCCTGTCAACAATGAATCAAGTCTTAATGATCCTGCCAAAATGCAGCCAAAAGGTATATCTAATGCGAGATTAAAAGGGTTCTGGGAGAAAAATAAAAGAACCAAAGGTATATTTGAAAACCATAACCCTTTTCTTATGTTTCAATGGACCATTAATTTTCAGCCATATATATTGTATATACAGGAAAACAAAAAAATGTTTCAATAGCTGAAGAACCAGAATCATCACAGTGTCATCAACCCATGTGCTCACTTCCTAATTTCCTAACATAGGTTCAAATTTAATGGTGATTTTTTTGATTTCATATGTTTTTTTGGGTGGTTTCAAGTTTTATCTAATACATTGTTATCCGTTGCAGAATTCCTTTGCCCCAAGGAATAGAGAATCCTTCACTGTCGTTATGATGGAGTCGATCGATGCGGCAATAATGCCTCCATGGAGTGAATTTTTGTAAAATATGTGGGCATCATAGCTATAGAAATTAATTCTTTATTCAAAAATTTTGTAAAAGATGTGGAGGATGATGATTGTGACAGGTAATCTCCAGGAGGATGAGAATGAGGATGAAGAATTTTTATCTCGTGGATATTAGTGGTCATTGATTGCCTGAATGATTCATCTCATGTATTATTATTTGTGATTCACCATTTTTGATGAAACATCCATGTTCTGCACCATATCTTTCTCTATATCATGCAACATCAGATCAGCAGGAGCGTGTTTAAAAATTCGTAAATGGGAAACAAGAAGCTCTGGAGCGTGTTTAAAAATTCAAAATTCAGATAGTTGCATTGTAATTCTTCCTCAAGTGCTTTCTTGTTAAAAGCTAAGAATAAAACAGAAACTGCAACAAAATTCAGATAGTTGCATTGCATTACTTGGTTCACTAATAGCTCTGTTTATCGGATTGAGCGATCCCCACTACAGAGAAAGATATGGTGTATAGATGAGAATTGGCATCCATTATTCAAGGGCCCATTGATGTTGTAATTATTATCCATCAAAATGCATGTTGATAGTTTAATGGCTGTTTAAAGAACCTATGATGCTTCCATGAAGAAATTTGAAAAAATTTTAGCACAGGCATATACATCTTATGGGAGGTTTAGAGGATATAATGCAGCCATTTTACAACTGAAAAAGAAATCTAAGACTGTTTTACGAGATTTCTAAAACTGTATAAAATTTACATATATTACATTATCACAGATAAATTCATATGATAAAATCCTGTAGTACATTATCTCAGATCAATTCAAACATAGTATAAAATTTACAATCTATTTTACATCGTATATTACATTGTCAGAAAAAGAAATCTAAGACTGTCCATCAACAACGAGATTTCTAAAACTATCTATCAGTTTGTAGAATCAGCCCTGCTGCTCCCCCCACAATAAATTTGAACTCCCGCGGCATGCATCCTTTAAACTCTATTGTTGTACCTACACAAATCAAGAAATTAGTGTACAAAAAAAGATAACTACGTTATGTAAAAGCGAAAAATTGATCTACATTATAGAGAAATCCACCATAGCCACAAGTGCATCTGCATTACAAACAAATCCACTATCTGCAAAACAAATAAAACTATGTTTGTATGCAGGTGTAGATGTATTTAAAAGTGACAAGTGCATCTGCATTACAAACAAATCCACCATGTCAAACTCCAATTAAAAGGAACTACCAAGTGCATGTATTTAAGAGCGAATAGTTAATGAGCATGATTTTCGGGTGAAAGCTGGATCTGCATTATAAACAAAGAAAAATATGTCATTCCTTAATAACTTTAACAATAAATACATGATTTCTTTGGGTGACTAAAGAGTTAAATGGTAAGAGACATCAACCTTTGATCATGTTCTTAATAAAGCAAATTTGCATATCTCATATCCCATTTCAGCTCTAAAAATTGGCATAGACTTCTGTCATTCCAAGTATTCTTTCCAATCAGCTTTATTCTTTTGTACGAGTACTTCCATATATTTACATACAAATATTTCGCAGTCATTACTGTTGCTTTGTACTGGTATGCCCCTAACCATATGTACCGGCCATTTTCTCATATCAAAATCGAAAGCGTGACCAGCATCATTCCAGAAATGTTTAATCTGCAGAATTATTTGAAGTTAAGTATGAGTTGTTAAATCAACTTCACTACCACTCAGTAGTATATACAAATACTTACAATGGCGTCGGTGATATTCATATGCATTCTATTTGGTAAGGAGTCGTAAAATCTCCATCTATGCTCCTTTATTGCCCCCACTAATAATGTCCAATGCTGATTATTTATTATTGGAAGTAAAATCAACTTAGTGTTCGCGGTAGTTGAGGTTGTTATGTGCTCTACAAATCCTTTAACATTTCCAGCCTTATACAGCTGCATAAAAGGAGAGACATATCACATAAGAACTGAGGTTGGTGTGTTAGATGTATTAAGATCTGTTTACATTATAGGTGAAAGGTATGCAAAAACTTACCCAATGGCATGGAGAGACATACAAGTAAGATCTATATAAATGTGGTGACTCACATCTTTTATCCTCCATTAGCATTCCAAACAATCGACCTACTCGTTTCCCAACCAACCCTCCTTGAGGAGTTCATCCAGATAACGTCGAGGTAACAACACATGTCCCATATTAATAACTAAATCACCTCTGCATTTCAAACATATGAATGTTGCGTCAATTCTATGTGAAAGTATGACATTTAGAACAATTTAAAAACATAGCACACTAACAAGTCGATGAATTTGCTATAGCAAAGGTCAATTGCTTCCCGCATATAATCCGGAATTTATTCTCTCGCAGGAAAATCAACCACTAGTGGTGCTGAACGAACCTATGAAATAAGGAAATGATAATGTATAGTTTAAATATTAATTTTCTTTATAGAAATTAATAAAGAAAAAAATGTATACCTTATCAGGATAATTTTCATCAACATAATGTGTTTCAATATGTTCTTGATCCTCCTCTTTCTCCTCCAATTCCGTCTCCTCCTTATTATATGCAGTTGGTTGGTCAACAATAATATCATCATTTATAGTAGGCTCTGAAGTTATTAATTCCCCCTTATTTACATCCCCAGTCTCTTCTTTAGCAGACGACGAATGATGTGATTGACCTGCATCACCCTTATTCACACCTCCAACCTATTAATTAATAGATAATGTTAATAATATTAATTAAAGAAGCATTTAATTTTATCATGAGTTTGAAATGTATATACCTCTTCAATCTCCTCGGTAGCTGTCTGGGCTGGTTTAATTTTCTTTTTTTGTTCAAATATCATGTAGGGGGAACTGAGTTGTCGTTTCCTTCTATCCTCTCTGTCTTTAATCCTTCGAATTAAGCTCCGTAGTGGGGACGCTATAGCCCGCTTCAATGGTAATTCCCCACCAGGTTCTTTTATTACTTTATATAAACAAACAACTTCAGCTTTTATTTCTATAATTGTATTTTCTATATTTCTAAGATGATTGTCAACTTTGCCTTTGAAGTCTATGAACAATTTATGATGGTCTCTAAGCAGTGCATGTATTTCCTGGAGACCAATAATAGGAGGGCTGGTATATGTACATGTGTGGGCATGTGTTGACTCTGGAACTCTGCGGTAAGGAGGTACATCAAAAATAGGAATGAATGTGGGAGATTGTGGTCGGGAAAGAG
>NW_018164523.1:597784-598903 GCF_001263595.1 Phalaenopsis equestris
TTTGAAGTCTATGAACAATTTATGATGCTCCCTAAGCAGTGCATGTATTTCTTGGAGACCAATAATAGGAGGGCTGATATCTGTATATGTGGGGGCATGTGTTGACTCTGGAACGCTGCAGTAAGGAACTACATCAGAAATAGGAATGAATGTGGGAGATGGTGGTCGGGAATGAATGTCCTGTTGTGGGAGATGTTTTTTGGGGCTGGATGTTTCATCACGAGCTGGGGCAAGTGATTGATGTTCGTTGTCTTTTATTTCAATGAAATGATCATAAACCTGCAATGCAATAAATAGAGTGAAACACAATAAATTTATTACCAAATTATAATGAGACTGTATGTGAAATAAATAAATGACTAACTCACCTCAGTGACTGTCAGCCTCTTGAAGGCTAGTTGTATCTTAACCAAATTTCACTTTACGTTAACTGGTCACCTCAACATTCTTGGCCTAATCTCAGGCACTGCTGGGAGGACTAAGGAGGTATGCTCATAAAACCACAGCTGCATTAAACATGATACGATAATTAACTGTATTTAATTAATAAATGATGTTAATTATATTAAAATTAATCTTCATAACTAATGTGAATAATACTAACCGTCAGAAGGAATACAAACCCAGTAATGTATCCCAACGGCTGATCTTTCTTTATTTTCGTGGCACAGATATTGAGTTGTTCGGTCAGGAAATTACATACAGTTGCTGGCCAATTATAAGCTGTAAATGATTCAATATCCTCACAAATACACGACAACTCTTGTGACATTCTGAAGTTACTTGAGGGAAAAAGTAAATTTGACATTAAAAACTTTATTAATAATTGTAAAAAGGTATTCGAGGACTCCCCTGCTGTATAATTCAGTAGTGCGGTCTTTACTTGTCGCGCATCCATCCTAGCTGGCGGGGCATTACTCCAGTATGCAGGGAAACCACTATTGATCAGGAGTGTAACCTCATCAGCATAAAATTTTAGTTCTTTCCCTCCGAGGTGGAATGTCATTTGATCAATATTCCAACAATTTATTATGTGTATTGTCAGAATATGATCTTGAGGGTGTGGCGGGGGTTCCAAAAACTGGGTTAAAATCAATGCTTTCCATTTTGTCCATGCTT
>NW_018164523.1:598943-626152 GCF_001263595.1 Phalaenopsis equestris
AGTTCATTGATTTTGCGCTGAATAACCTACAATAATACATCATAATGGGTTAATATCAAATGATGATAAAAGGATGAATTTCAAAATTAAACCTAAAACATAACCACCAAGCTTTAAGGATTTGAAATGAAAACCTAGGCTTTACAGATTCGAAATGAAACCCTAGAAATTACCTAGATTCAATATCTTTCTTCTTCTTTGACTTATTCTTCTCCTTACGGTCGCCTTTGATCTTTTGAGGTGCCTCCTCGCATTCGGGTTTCTTAGGCTCTCGCAACTCCGTGACATTTGCCTCTAACAAAGTGGTCTTCGTGGTCTCAGTGCTTACGTCTTCCATTTTAGCGATCCTTCGCTTAAGCAATCCACACTCTCTGCGAAGGAAAAAATGAAAGGAAGACGACGACGGGAAACCCTAGCACGTGCGATTGCCTGTTTTCGAAAATGGAGAGTTACTGTGAAGGTTTCTACCTTATACCGATGTTATAAAACTCGATTTATTGAGGTTATAAGAAGGTTACAAATTATACTTAAGAGGTTACAATACGATTATACCGGCGGTTCAGCGTTATATGGATGTTTCAGGAAGGTTACACCCACGGTATAATTGAAATGTCACAAGCAGTTACAAAAAACTTAACCTCACATTACATTTTTATTTACTATATCTGCATTATATCACGGTTACAAGCGCGTTACATGACTCTGTACTGTGGAGTATAGCTGGGGTATATCACGGTTACAAGTGCTTTACAGAGCCCTATACCGCGGAAGGTATATCTTGGGTTTACTCCTGTTACAAGAGCGTTACATGAAACTGTACCGCGAAGTATACCCAAGATAAATTCGCGATAGTTATATGGCTAGTATACTGCGGTTACAATCGGGTTACAGCAGGCCGACTGCGGGAGCTATATTGAAGTTACAAATCGAGGTACAAAGGAGTTACACCCCGGCCCGGGTAACGGGTCACGCGCGGTTTTATTCCGAATTAATATATTTATTTAATGGAGTGGGCCCGCCTAAAATTACATGGCGTCTTCTGATTGGGTATCGCACGCATCGCTCCGTGCGTCTTACGTAGGCAATTTTTTTCCGGGGGGAGGGGGGAATTTAGACCTCTTTCTCTAAGGACATCAACTAAATGCAGAGACTTGATTGTGATAGGCGATGTATTTGAACTCAGTTGAAAGAATGATTCAACTTTTGGATTACTCGGTAGTTTGTGAAATCTACAGTCTTGAGGTTTAGAAAATTATATTAGGGGATATAGAGTGAAGTTCCATGCAAGTTACATGTTGAATCTAATGTTAATTTATGGCTAATTATAAGTAGCTTATGCCTACTAATGCTGCTATCTTACCCCACGCTTCCCTAAGGAGTAACCTGTTGAGATTCCTCTTATGCAGGTTGTCCAATATGACATTGATTTTATATTTGATTATAAAACATTTCTAAATATAATTCATGGAAATAATGTACATAACGTGTTAAATTGCATGGCTTTGTGGCATAGCTTTAATCCCAGAAGACTGCAAAAGCATAAGACATAAATTTCAGCCAAGGTCTTTCAACAAGTTGGTCAGACTGAACGTAGTTACTGGATCCCTAATGCATTCCACAAAAAGGGAAGTGGAAAATTTACATGCGCTATACATGTTTTTTTTATGCAGACTCGAAGTCTGACATTCACATTTATAACACCTTGACGACATGAAATTGTACATGCGATACGTGCCACTTTTGAACAAGTATTTATGGTGATTGTGATGCATTGTTAAAGATTTACATGTATACCACTCAATCTTTATATATTTACATATCTGTCATATAAATATCCAATCTTACATATTTACCACCCAATTCTTAAATTTTTGCATTTATAGCACCCAAGCAATCACATTTACAGACCCACCACACCATTCTTATGTATTTACATTTCTAACACCTTAATTATGCTTACAAATGTGCATTCCACTTCTTAAAGGTTAAAATGGTGGCATTTTTGTGTAATATGAAACATTCGGATGATGCAGATGCAAAAGTAAAATTTAGGTGTTACGTATGTAAACACACCGGATGACCTTGGTGCCTTACTTTTTGAAAATCTGAAAGGTTTTTTTTGTCATTTGCAAAGATTGGAGGGCTTTGGTGTCTTCCTTTTTTAAAAAAAATAAAATCTGAAATGTTTTTTTTGTCATTTGCAAAGATTGGAGGGCCTTGTTGCTTTACTATTTGGTAATCTGAAAGCTTTGGTGTTTGCAATACTTTTTGAAATCACACCCGTGGCACCTGTTGAAATCGGAATTTATGTCTACTTCAATTCAAAGATTATACTTTTGAAGCATTGCTTATTTCACTTTTCGTGATATCTCTTTGGCGGTAGGGCTGTCAAAACAGCTCATTGTTCGCGAACAGCTCATGTTCGGTTCAATAAGAAGCTCGTGTTCGGCTCGTTCGCTAAGTAACGAGCCGAACACGAACCAATATTTCTTCGTTCGTCTTCGGCTCGAAATACTATCAATCAATTATATATATATCTTTAATGAGTCGTATTTTTAAAAAAACTATTTGACTGCAAGACAAAAGATTTATAATCAATTAAAAGTATTAATGAAGAATATAGAATAAAAATTATTTAATCAGATTCAAATTATGTTTTAAATTTTGCCACAATCCTTAACATCTTATGGCTACGTGATTAGGGTTGTCAAAATGACTCTTTCTTCGTAAACGGCTCGTGTTCGGCTCGCTAAGAAAACGAGCCGAACACGAACACCCTTGGTGGGCCCGGGAGATAAATCGCTCGGGGTTGGGCTCGCTCGGTTCGGCTCGTTTACATCCCTATTTGGCGGTACGAAAGATTTGAATGATATAAATCTCTGTGCGTCAAAGTTTAGGTGCTATGTTTGAGGATGCCCCAACATAAAGAAATTTATGATTTCCTTTACAGTAGCACGAATCGAAGTTTTAAGTAATGTAATGTTAGTTGCCATATATGTATAAATCGAAGTTTAAGTGTAAAATATATAAGTACATAGGAATTAAGTGGTAGGTATGCAAACATCCCTCACCCTTATGTGCTTCTTTTAACATCAATTGTGAAAATACTGAGGTTTTATTGGAATATTCATAATATGGCAATGTATGGAGCATTGAAACGAGGCAGATGTATATGAAGCATCGAGCGAGGTTAAGACGGAGGTGTAGGTAGGTATGAGCAATGATGAAAAGACAATAGGTGTGAAGAGTAATGCACATTCTGACCCGAGTGTCAAAGATTGACATTACTGCCCCTAACATCTAGCAAAAACTTACCTCTTGCTATCATAGTTAGCTGGCAGTCTTAGGTCATTTGTGTGATTGACTCACTTATGAAAACATACACATATTATATCTAAATGTACTTTTGAATGGAGCTCATATTTTTCTTGCAAAATTGTTTACAAACTAAAGTTATCTTTACATGACAAAAGAAAGTTTGACATTTTAAAACATTCCTTGTGCTGAATTCATACACATAGGCTGGGTTGGGGATTGTCCTCCCATGAGTGTTTGGTGGGTAGCCTTTTACCCTATATTGGGCCTCACATACATGGTGCCGACGATTGCCTGCGGAGTTCCTCTGAGAAAAGTAAGATTATGAGCTCCTCCTTTACTAAACTCTTATTCCCCCTGCTCTGATCTTTCATATATGTGACACCTAACTTTTTGCATACTTTTTAGTATCTTCTGTCGTTCTTAGTTTGATGTAATATTTATATGCTTTATATATGATACTAACACTTTTGCAGCAATGACACGAACCCCATGTACGCACTTTCATTTTATTATACTGCACTTTACTACATTTCTTTTATACTTTCTTACTCATGCATTACTTATAACATCTGCAAGACATTTAGGGCAGAGAACATTAGACTGATTGTTTAGGGGGTATACCACACTGAGCCTTGAGACCCAACAATAACTACACTTGCAAATACGAAGCATAAACCATAAACTTGAAACTGCCACGTTACAAAGCTTGGAGCAAACTTTGTGGGCAGCACGACGAGGAGCTCGGAGCAAGGTGTAAGTGGGTGGAGAGCGACTTCAGGGGACGAGTAAGACTCAACATGAAGTCGATCGACTTCCACATAATATATAGTGTACAGAAGAATATCTTCGAGAGGACAAATCAGGTCTACATCAGCTAAACATTTTCGTAGTTTAAGCAACAACAAATCTATAGGATTTTGAGGTAGTCCGATTAGTGCGACAAAAATCCTCACATTATCTTTAATCTTTTGCACAACCATGTTATGCATCATTAGTCCTAACACCTTTTAGGATTCCGAGGTTGTCGTTCGATACTACGTAAATCCACTTATCTTCTTAGGTCATTTGAATGATAGAATATTGTGCGCATGTGAGTCCTAAATTTTAAAATAAATTGCAGAATTGAAACATTAATTAATATCATTTCAAAGACATAAGGCCAAACACTAAGATAGTTGGGAAGTTACCGAGGTCTGCCTTGAAATCCGTGACATCCCCTACCTTTTCACTCATTTATACTTCTAAAATACTACCTTGTTCATTCCCTTTTACTTTCTTATGTCCAACCTTGAGAACTAAACTTTGAAATTTTAAAGACAGAACCACTGATCTTAATCAAAAGCCTTTTAGGTGATTTTGATTGCTTAAGATGTAAGTAACTATAGGGGTTTGCTTTTATAGGGAATTAAGAATCCAGGTAAAGTAAACCCTATATAATTTTTATTTTAGGTATGAGAACAAGTCAGTCATACATAAAATGTTCACAGATAAAATGAATGTCATAAATTATTTAGTTTATATAATCAAGCCCGTTGTTAAGTGATATGCTTAACTTTCAAAGTGATGTATCACTCATGATGTTGAGCTCGGTTACTTAAACTATTAAATATATGAGATTTATTCGGTCTCATTTTTCAAAAATAAAATACTATTTTTTTAAAAATCAAAATTATATATACTAAATTAAATTTAAATTAATTTTAAAAATATGGTCGACCTTTCTTAGAGAATTGTACAGGAGTTGTCTGTGAACAACAAGGTTTTTGATAATCCTAGTTGTTAACAATCCATCATATCTATTTAACTTGTATTTGCAGATCCAACCCTAGTTTTAGGCATATTAGGAAACTATGAACTCATTAGACTTTTTATTTTAATTTCCTCAACTACTTGATTTTTTGCACCTTAAAAGGTCTCTACATAGTTTAAAAATTTGTAGTGCAGTTAAAACTATAATTTTTAATAAATTTTATCTTGAATAGTGCACCCAATTCATCAAAGAGTAAAATTAAGATTTATGTGAAGCAATTTAATTCACAACTGTAGAGACAACACCAAGCCCGATTTAGAGACCGATCAAGCCTTTTATTTTCAATAATATAATTGATATGACACTAATAAATTTTTATCATCTGGCACGAATCTCGAGATAATATTTTGAGCAATAAATATTCAAATCTTGATAAAAAGTCATCCAGAGCTCTGATTTTAGCAAACTTATATTCAAACTGACCGGCTCGATGAAACAGACCCAATGATAAAAAAACTAGGTCAATCCAAGTCAGATCAAGCCATAATCAAATCATTAAACCACACTTAGAGGATTTTCGAAGGTATTTGAAAAGTCAAACGAATGTCAAACCTAGCGAGTTTATATTCGAATCAAGCATCTTGACAAGGTGAATCCAACGAGCCCAAGATTGCTTAATTCTAACATCGTTAAGGCACTCAAATGTCCATCAAATGCCATCCGATCGAGGGAAGCTCTCCGGACCGTCCGATCAAAATGACTCATATTCCTGCACATATTCCTGCATTAATTGCACGCATTAATTGCACCCAGAATACTTAAAATAGAGTCCCACCCCTTACATGAGAGGGGAGGCTTGAGAGAGAATTTGAGGCTTTGAGAAAGAGTTCAAGTCCAATATCATCTCTGCCCCTATCGACTTCTGTCGACCACCTCTGGCCACCGTCGACCACCGCTGACTACCGTCGATCATCGCCAATCACCGTCGACCACCGCCGATCTCCCTCAATCACCGCCAACTAGACGTTGTTAGCCGACGTTGTACCTTGAAAAATCTAGTAACAATTTTTCGTCTGTGGGACAAGGGGCATCTGTAATCGTCGACTTATAGTGGATTTTATAACTGGGTCTGGCCCCGTGGTTTTTTCCTTTACGAGTTTTCCACGTAAAAATTTCTGGTGTCATCACAGGTTGATTCATTTTCATCTGATTGTGTACTAAATCCTCGTGCAATGTTAAGATGATAATCCATTACTCTACCGCTGTGAATTTTCTAGCACGCATCAGTTTGGTGTCATATGTATGAAAGTTTCAATCGCACAACTAAAGTACTTACGCGGTTTACTGCATGGCCACCAGACACAATGTTCGTGATAACAGAGCATCCCGCCCAACACTCATCGTTCCTGGGAGCAGTCACGAAGCCAAGGGCGACATGCTTCTTTATCTTCCCGCCCTAGAAGACGCTATCTTGTCAACAAAGGTGTTTCGGGTCCTTCAATAGAAGATCGAATGCATAGAATGGAGGAGTCTCAACTAGAGATCTTAAAGCTCCTACGCGGGGCTTAACAGTCGCTACCCACACCATTGGATGACATTCGTTTACCATTAACTCTGCGATGTACGAGAAACATACTGCTCGGAGGAACTCGTACCGGCCCACCTCCTCAAGATGGAACACATCATCTGTCAGGTCGTGATGCTAAACTCCTAGATACCGCAAGTTCCACTCATCTATCTCGTACAACTCACACGACATTGCCACATCTTTCTGCCATTTCAGATAATGTCATTCGTAACGAATTACAACGCCTCGTCCGGGAAGAGTTCCCCCTCGAGAAAAGGGATCGCTTCTACGCTCACCGTAACATCCATGAATCTTCTCCCTTAGCGGATGCGGTCCTCCAACACCACATCCAAACTGGCTTCAAGCTTCCGAACATCGATACATATGAAGGGATAAACGAACCTTACTATCATTATCAAACCATCATGCACATTTAGTGTGCCTCTGATGTGTTGTTATGTCAAGTGTTCCTGGCTACTCTTAAAGGACAAGCTCGAACCTGGTTCTACTCTTTGCCAAGGGGCACTGTAAATATTTTTAATAAGCTTGTCAAACTGTTCACAGAGCAGTTTATCGCAACTCGAAGGATCATTAAGGATTCATCCTATCTCTCTGGAATTCGTCAAAGTGAGGGCGAGTCGCTCAAGGACTACTTCCGCAGGTTTTCTGCTGAAGCCCGTTAGATTCCGGGGGTGGGTCCGGACTTACTAAGGGAGTCTTCCTTAGGGGGCTCCGCCCAGGACCTTTTTAATCATCACTGATGCGGGAGACAATTCTTTCTTATACTGACCTTGTCCACCGTGTTGATGCTCAAATCACTGGATGAGGCCATCAACACACATAAAGAGCAGTTCGAGAATTTTAGGGGAAAGAGCAATAATAACATCAGAGATAATAATCAATCTTCGCAACAGAGAAAGTACGAACAACAAAGGAATCATGACCTCCGTCCTCAACCTGTAGGCCAAAAAATTGAATATCGGCCCAAGAAAGAGTATACACCACTCAATACGTCACGTGCTAACATCTTGATAACTATCAAAGATGAGAAAGCTGTTAAGTGGTCTCACCCCCTAAAACCTAACTCAAGAAATCTGGAATAATACTGTCATTTTCATCGAAGTCGTGGCCACACCACTGAGGCATGTAAGCTCCTTAGCGAAGAATTTGAAAGGTTAATTCAGCAAGGATATCTTGGTCGATTTATATAAAACAAACTAACCTGTAGTGATAATACTACTACTTAGGGCAACAAACACAAAGGCAACAATATGGGAGTCACCCAATTGTGGGCAAAATTCAAACAATTGCAGGAGGCCCATTGCTAACTGATCAAGTCTTTATCACTATACCTAGTGAACCAATGCAGAAGAAATTGCACCTCGAGCCTATCATTTTTTATGATAGCGATTTGGAAGGAGTACAAGTCCCCCACCAAGACCCTCTCGACATTACTGCAGGAATTGGCGAGCCCTGTTATAATGCAAAGAGGATCCTGATCGACAATGGGAGCTCTGTCCAATGGGAGCTCTGTCGGAGCTCTGTCGATGTCTTGTTTTATTCAACTTTTCTCAGTTTGGGATTGATAAGGAAAAGACTTCAACTTGCATCTGAACCATTATACGGTTTTGATAATCGACCAGTGAGGTTAGGAGATTTTCCTCGATAGATAGCCCACTTAGTTCAGTTCATCGTTGTCAAATCAAAACCGGTATATAATGTCATCTTCAGGAGACCACTGCAATCAAACTTTGACATCGTGACTTCTGTAACACACTTGAAGCTCAAATTTTCAACCTCAGTAGGGATCAGCGTCGTACGAGGAGATCAACAGATAGCACAATCTTGCTACCTTAGGCAAGCTCAACCACGCCCATCAGTGACGCTTAGCATTGAAAACTTTGATCTCTGAGATGAAGATGTGTCTCAAAGAGGTTCCCCCATGGAATATTTGGTTCATGTTCCGCTCTCTAATGAACACACATCGAGAACAGTACAACTTGGTTTCTTACTCTCCGATGAACAAAGATCAGAATATATAAATCTTCTCCAAATGACCAAGATATTTTTGCAGGGACCCCAGCCGACATGATTGAGGTTAACCCTGAAATAATCATGCACTCTTTAAAGATAAATCCAACATTTAAACCGATCATCCAAAAGAAGCGCAATTTTGCCCCAGATTGCTTTCAAGCTATTGAACAAGAAGTAAACAAGCTTCTCAAAGCAAAGTTCATACGGGAAGTACACCGTCCTGCATGGCTGGCCAATGTCGTCATGGTAAGAAAATCTAGTGGTTCATGGAGAATGTGTGTCAACTATACAGATCTCAACAAAGCTTGCTCGAAGGATAGTTTTCCCCTCCCGCGCATGGATCAACTCGTCGATGCCACGTCTGGACATAAGATGCTAAGCTTTATGGATGCATACTCAGGGTACAATCAAATAAAGATGAACCCAATGGGCGAGGAAGCCATCTCTTTTCACAGATAAGAGCATATACTGTCATCAAGTTATGCCATTAGGGTTCAAAAATGCTGGTGTAACTTATCAACGACTCATGAACAAGGTTTTTAAAAACCTTCTCGGGTGTACAATAGAGGTTTATGTTGATGACATGTTAGTAAAAAGATTGGAAGCATCTCAAGACATTTCTCATCTAGAGGAGAGTTTCCAACTCCTTCGTAAATACGATCTATGACTTAACCCGACTAAATGTGCGTTCAAAGTCACATCTGGAAAGTTTCTGGTATTCATGGTTACCCATTATGAAATTGACGCAAACCCAAAAAAATCAAGGTATTTAGAGATATGGTGCCCCCAAGGAACATCAAGGAGGTGCAACGCTTGACTGGTCGTATAGCCGCTCTATCTCATTTCTTAGCTCGTTATGGGGATAAGTATTTGTCATTCCTTAAGATACTTACTTAGAGGTGCTCGGAACACTAGTTTTCAATGGACAGATCACTATCAAATTGCTTTTGAACAACTCAAGATACATTTGGCTTCACCGCCCCTCCTCTCAAAGCCCGTTCAAGGAGAGATGTTATATATCTATTTGGCTATTTCACCTCATGCAATAAGCTTCGTGCTCGTCAGAATAGAAAAACCAATCGAGAAACCAATATACTATGTTAGCATGATTCTCTCAAATACACAAAGTCGCTATCTGATACTGGACAACATTGTGCTAGCTATGGTATTCTCAGCAAGGAGACTTCGTTCTTACTTTCAGGCTCACACTATCTACGTCTACACGCCACTCCCTTTGAAGGCTATCCTACAAAAACTAGAAACATTGTGAAGATTAGTTAAATGGTCAGTAGAATTAGGAGAATTTGACATCTGCTATTTACCACGACCAAACATCATATCACAGGTGTTGGCTGACTTTGTGGTAAAATATAAGGTGTCTGCCTCTGATGAACCACCGTCTTCTCTTCCATGGTCACCTCAGTGGACATTATATGTAGAAGGAGCATCCAAAAACTCAGGAGTTGGTGCAAGAATACTACTCATCTACCCAAAGAAAGACATTTTGGAGTACGAACTTCACTTGAAATTTCCAGCCACCAATAATGTTGTCGAATATGAAGCACTTATTGCCAGATTAAAACTTCCCATCAACTATGGAGTACGAAACTTGATTATCTACATTGATTCTAAACTCATCACATCCCAAATAGGGGAAGAATTTGGCGCTCATAACTCTCAGCTGGTATAGTATCTCAGTCTAGTAAGAACACTTCTTGCCCAAATTGAAACATATCAGCTAATTCACATACTTCGGGAGCATAACACCTGAGCTGATGCCCTCTCCAAGCTTGTAACTTCAACAACTAGAGATCTCTATAAAAGAAGGTGTATTGAGGAGATACATTTTCTTAGCATCCATGACCCATGGGTCTATAGGGTGATACTGTCTATAGATGACCCAAGGGAGCCATCTTGGATGGATCGCATCATCTCCTTCCTCCCAGATGGAACACTGCCAGATGATGCTACTACAACAATTTGCATCTGACGCATAGCTGCCAACTTCATCCTTATTGGGGATGAACTGTATAAGATGACATTTGTAGGTCCATACCTCAAGTGTCTTCCTCCATCTGAAGCTGATTAAGCTCTACAAGAAGTTCATTCTGGAATATGTTAGGAGCATCTTCGTGGTAGGCTACTTGCTCTTAAAATAATGAGGTAAGATTTCTACTGGCCCACAGTTAAGCAAGACACGTTAGATTTTGTACAAAAATGCAAGAGTTGTCAACTACATTTCAATCTTATACATGTGTCATCGATAGAACTCACATCATTCATGAGTCCTTGACATTTTGCCCAATGAGGGATAGATATCATGGGACCATTCCCAATAGCTGCTGGACAATGAAAATTCACCATCTTAGCTGTCGACTACTTCACCAAGTGGGTAGAAGCAGAGCCGCTCACCAAGATCACTGAAGCAAATGCCAAACAAATTTTCTGGAAAAATATCATGTGTCACTTTGGGCTCTCTGCGAAAATTATCACTGATAATGGGACTCAATTAACTAGAAGGGTCTTCACATCATTCAACAAGGATCTTCACATTCGGTTGGTGCACACTGCCGTGGCGCATCCCCAAACAAATGGGCAGACAGATATGACAAATCGGATGGTGCTCAAGGGCTTGAAGACTCATATTGAGAAGGCTGGGGGCAGTGGGTAGAAGAGCTGCACAATATTTTTTGTGCCTATCGCACCACCTCTTGAACTCCAACCGGGGCAACTCCATATAACTTGTGTTTCGGCACTGAGGCTGTTATCCCAGTTGATATCGGAGTTCCAAACCCGAGAGTTAAGACTTTCGACTCAGATTTCAACGAGGAAAAGCTCGGAAAACATTTGGATCTCCTCCCAGAAACATGCGATGTGGCCCATCTTAAAGCTGCTTCCTACTGCCAAAGAGTTGCTCGCCACTTAAACCGGAGAAGCAAGCCAGCCACAGCCTATCTCCACCAGAGACCTAATCTTGCGTAGCATTGAAGCCGTCGGTCATGGTCCCCAATGCAATCAATTATCACCTCTTTGGGAAGGCCCATGTATCGTGTCTACCATGATCAAGCCCGAAACCTTCAAGCTCAATGATTCAGATGGGAAAATCTTGCCCCGTTGCCCCGGACTTGGAACCCCGGACTTGGAATGCAGAAAATCTTCGCAAGTACTATCAATAACACTCCAGTCATGTAGTCCACACATGTTATTACATCACAAATCACACATAATCAATGTATCTCAAATATTACTCACTTACTTTCTTATATATAAAAGATATATTTAGAAAGTGTAATAGCTCATTCACAAGTCACTTCATGCTCTCGACCCGAGAAATACACAACTCTGGTTGTGTCTTAGTCGGAGCACGATCAATTCCAAGGGGATTTGATCTTACCTTCTCCATATGGGTTAACATCGTCAAGTTTTTACTCTGGTAAACAACCTTGAATAGGTTAACATTCATTGGTGGACTACACCTGACCCATTCCACAAAGGTTCGTAAGCGAGCAATACTCCAACAAACAACCTCAGATGGGTTGCTAAGTCCTCGGTGGACTTCCGTTGGCTCCTCCTATACAAGTTAACATCATCGAGTAACATTATCATGCATAGCCTCAACAAAGTTAAAGGTCACTGGTGATTTATCCCACGGTAATCTTCCTACATGACATTGGACATCCAATGTGTCGTACTGCCGCAACGTATTGCTTCGCCATGACACAGCACCACAACACTTCACCACAACCATTCTCCGCAACTCTTCGTCGCAACACTTTGCCGCAACCATTCTTTGCAACTCTTCGCCGCAACGGTTTGCCGCAACACTTCGCCGCATTGTTTCGCCTCAACACTTCACTGCAACGTTTCGCCGCAACTCTTCACCGCAACAAGAAAGAAGATTCCGTTGCTTGCCTGCTACGCAGGTCGGGGACAACTTTCTTCTTTTTGGAAAATCCCGAATCACCTTCTAGGCAGGGATGAGTACTCCACCATTTTTTTCCTCTCTTGGCCTATTTATAGGCTCAAAAAGAACTAAGCCATTAAAGACTACATTAATTAAAAGTAATTAAAAAAAAATGGCTGTTCATAAAAAAAAAAATAATAATAATAATAAAAGACTGTTGTTCAATAAAAAAAAACTGCAGCTCATTAAAAAAAAATTCTATCATAAATATAAATATATGTAAATATATATATACACACATATAAACTGCTCCATTTATTCAATTTTCGTTCTGAAATTCAGCCTAGCAAAAATTTTTAATATTTTTTATTGCGGCAGAAATTAAACCCGCGGCCTCAGCATTGAAGCAAAAAACCCAAAACCAATTGAGCTATGCAAATATTAATTTACGTTTGGATTTATATTATTCTTATACTTATGCTATATAGATATAGATATAGATATATATATATATATATATAATATATATATATATATATGCATAAATTGAAAAAAGAAAATACTCTGAATATGTATATTTTCGGATGAGATTGAACTCGCCCGAAAATAGGGGGCAACTGATATGACACAAACTAATTTTCATCAATCTTACACGTATCTCGAGATAATACTTTTAGCAAAAATATTCCAATCTTTATAAAAAGTCATTCAGAGCTCTGATTTCAACAAACTTATATTCAAATTGATCGGCTCGATGAAACAAATCAAATGATATAAAAACTAGGCCAATCCGAGTCAGATCAAACAAGAATCAAATCATTAAACCACTCTTAGAGGATTTCCGGAGGCATTTGAAAAGTCAAACAGATGTCGAATCTAACGAGTTTATAGTCGAAACGAGTTTATAGTCATAGTCGAATCGAACATCTCGACAAGACGAATCTAACGAGCCCAAGATTGCTTAATTCTGACATCGTGAAGGCACTCAAATGTCCATCAAACGTCATTCAATCGAAGGAAGCTCTCCGGACCGCCTCATCAAAATAACTCATATTCCTGCATTAATTGCACCCAGAAAACTATAAATAGAGGCTCACCCCTCACATGAGAGGGGGAGGCTTGAGAGAGAACTTGAGGCTTTGAGAAGGAGTTCAAGTTCAATATCATCTCTGTCACCGCCAATTTCCGTCGACCACCGCGACCACCATCGACCACCGCCGATCACCAATCGCCTGCGACCTCCAACCGCCTGCGACCACCGGCGACCTCCATCGACCACCAACCATCTGCGACCACTGCCGACCTCCGTCGATCACCGCGAACTAAACGTCGTTAGCCGATGTCGTACTTTGGAAAATTTAGTAACCCTTTCCCGTCTGGGGCACAAGAGGCATCAGTAATCGTCGACTTATAATGGATTTTTATAACTGGGCTAGACCCCATGTTTTTTTCCCTTTACGGGTTTTCAACTTAAAATTTTCTGGTGTCATCACATGTTGATTCATTTTCATCTAGTGTGTGTTGAATCATCGCGCAACGCTAAGACGATAATCTATTACTCTCCCGCCATAAATTTTCTACCTCGCAATCAATGATTAAAATTCAAAAAACTATAAAAATCATTAACTTTTTGTTGAAGTATGTGCTTAATTATTAAAATTTAATTGCTTAACTATATCACGCAAATGAGAAAAAAAAATTAATGATAAGCTCATCAATCACTTTTTAAAGACTAAGAAAAGGACGAAAAATTATGCTAGCCCTGCAACCAGCCAAATTAGACCAAGACTGGGCACTCACTTATGCTGACAATTTCTTTTTTTTTTTGGCTTAGTGTGGGATATGCATTAGCTAAAATTAATATTTGTTTAATATTTATAAAAATATATTAATATTAATATTACAGATTTAGCTAAGTTAAGCATGTGTTGGATAAGATTTGATTTTGATGAGACCACAAGTTCTTCATGTTCAATTTAGTGTGGGCTATGCATTAGCTAAAATCAATAATTGAATGAGTTCGTAAATAATCTGTAAATTCCACTACCTTAATTCCCATATTAATAAAAGACTTTTACATGCCTGAATTTTAAAATTTTAATTTAATAATTAACTATTTACCTCCAATGAAAAAATATTATATAAATATTTAATAAGAATATAGATTTTCTTGTTAGTTTAGGTTTAATATTAGATTGACTTTCTTTTTTAGGTCTTTAATTAATTTATATATATTTATTTTTTTAAGTGTTCGTCTCGGTGCAGGGGTGAAACTTAGGAAGGGCTGGGAGGACTGATCTCCCCCCTAGATTTTACTTGACTAATTACTGCTATATAATAAATTAAAATTTTGCCCACTTTAAATTTAAATGTTTATTTAAATTTCATTTAATGATCCTTTTATAGCAACTTTTAAATAGTTTATCACAAGGATTTTAATTACCTCATTGAATTAAAATATATAGCTTCATTTTATTAATAATTAAAACTTTATGAAAATACATATATATAAATATTAATTAACAACCATTTCAAATTTCTGGTAAAAATACACCAATTATGTTAATAATAATAATAATAATAATAATAATAATAATAATAATAATAACAGCAGCTGCAGCAACAACAATAATAACAACAACAACAACAATAATAATAATAATAATAATAATAATAATTGTAATAATAAAATGAGAAATTTTCATGCAGACCACACAATTGCTATGTATTTACATATATAATACCCAAAGTTTGATATTTGCAGATAAAGCACATTCGTGTCATAAAATCTATGAATGAAAAGGTGTATTTCGCCTTTAAGAGTGTACTGATGGTATGGTGGCCTAACGTATGTGATGTTAAGAATTTGGGTGGTTTGCGTACAAATATGAATGTCTAGGCCTTTTAGAGTAAATACATAAGAATTATGTGCTATGTCAGTAAATGCCCCTAATAAAAAATAAACACATATTGGCTTCCATGATTTATTTTTACATAGCCACATGGAAGCCTTGGATCTAACGTTTAAAGTTGACCAATTTCATGTTTGAAAGAAATTAAACAATGATGATAAACATGTGTTCATAAATCATGCAAGTAAAAAACTAAATTCTACACTTAAATAAGCTATGAAAAACTATTTTTATATGATGAATTAAATATAACATGTTTTAAAACTTTTTTAAAAGCAACATTTTTGGCAAGCTATATGAAAAAAACTTCACTTTAAAGTTTCTATTAATGTTACAAAGTGGTGTGTACTTTAATATTGTACTTTTAAAAATCATGATGAATGTTAAGAATCAAATGATCAAGATAAATTTGTTCAATTGATTATAATATTAGCTTATTATTTAGAGAATGTAGATGCAATAGTGTTGCAAAATGCTTGGTGAAATACTCTATATATATCTCTTAAAATTCAAAGGTGATGTTTTTTCTAAGATGTATTACTTTTATTGAGATGGATATTGATAATTCAAACATGATGATATTTGCCAACTTTCAACTAAATATAATCTTCATAAATTCGCAGATACAAAAAATATATAAAAATTCAATTATAATATTTTACTATTGAAACTCATGAGAATCAGCATTTTTAGAATCTCTCTATAACTTCTAGTTTATGATAAATATTGGCTTAGATAAGAAAAGAACTATAGATCATTTTATTGAGTGTTTAATTAGTTTGATCTTGATGTTTTTGGTTTTGACAATAATTACTAAATATGTATTTTTATCTATGAAGATTATCTAGTCAAATATCAAATAATAAATGAAAGGTATGCACTTATGAATGATTGAATTTATTGAAAATATATATTGAAAGGAAATTGTACTCCATATTTAATCAATGCTTAATAATTTTAATATAATAAATAATTGTTGGAGAAAATCTAAAGTGTGCAATCATAATAAATATATTAAAAGAGATACTTTTTTAACTTTTTAAGTTATTATTAGAACTTTTTTAAAATTTATCTCATTTTTTGCCATGAAAATTATGAAAACAATGTTTTATAATCAATGGAGAGGGATTTTTAACAAATTTATTGATAACATATTTTGAAAATGGTATTACAATGATTATCTTAAATCCTATCGGTCAATAATCATCATGATGGATGGTGGTTAATAATGAATAATTAATAGAAAGGTTGTGTCTCTTCCCAAGAGACTTATCTTTTCTCTTATAAATAAGAGAAGGGTCCTCTCTCTCTCAAGATGAAATGTATCTTTTCTCTCCATCAGAAAGTACAGAAAGAAATAAGGATTAGAGAGAGAAATTTTATCTCTTCAAATTGAATTCTACGATCATGAATACAGGTATGTATATCTCGTTATGTGTATGTGAAAACCATGAATTCAAAGATCTTGGTCATTATGAATTTAATGAATTTTGGGTAAATTGGATTTATAAATTTAAAATCCTAACATGTGGTATCAGAGCTTCGATTGTTGAATTTGTGATTTTTCATTTAATTTTATTTATGTTAATTGCATAAATTTTTTGCTGTAAATAAGATCTTGGAATTAGATCACTAAAGTTAATCAATGAATTGAGATATTATTGTTTATTCAATGTCTATATTATGTTTAATTTGTTAGTCATCAAAATGGCCAAATTAGTATGTTTAATAGACGTCAAATTAAATGAATTCAATTACTCAAAAGTATGTGATGCTTATTATAAAATAATTTTGTATTTAATTATGAGTATATTGAAATTCATTGATTATAAAATATTTGTGGATCGCCCAAATGTTGATTATACATTTTATAATCTTTGAATATGATTGTGACATATTTATATACTTGGTTAGATATGTTTATATATCCAAAGATAATAAGTATATCTAATTTAAGTATAAAAAATTGCCAATTATGTTAAACTAAGAATTCAAGCATCAATTATGCTTATTATTGTGCATTGTTATATCACCTAAAGGAGATTTTCAATACACTACTAAAGTTTTAATTTAATCTGATTGGACATGAATATCTATTTAAGTTTAATACTTGAAGCGCTGATGTTTGTGGACCTTTTGATGTTCCATCTTTTGGTGGAGAAAAATATTTTATCACCTTTATAGATGACTTTTCACATTATGGGTATGTCTACTTATAGCATGAAAAATCTCAATCACTAGATGCCTTAAAGGTGTTTATAACTGAGGTTGAGAGACAATTAGACAAAAAAATGAAAATCATGAGATCCGATAGAGGTTGTGAATATTATGGAAGGTACAATGAATCTAGACAATGTCCAACTCCATTTGCTAAATTCCTTCAAACTAGTGACATATGCGCTCAATACACTATGGCAGGAACACTGCAACAAAATGGTGTTGCAGAAAGGAGAAATCATACTCTGATAGAAATGGTTAGGAGTATGATGAGTAATTATTCTTTACCTTTATCATTGTGGACGCATTCTTTAAAGACCGCTGCATATTTGTTAAACAGGATGCCTAGTAAGGCAGTTCCAAAGACTCCCTTTGAACTGTAGATGAGAAGGAAACTTAGTTTAAGGCACCTGCATGTTTGGGGTTGCCCAACGGAAATAAGGATTTACAATCCACATAAAAAGAAACTAGACTTAAGAACAACCAGTGGTTTCTTCATTGGTTATCTAGAAAAATTGAAAGGGTATAGATTTTATTGTCCTAACCACAGTACGAGAATTATTGAAGCTAGAAATGTCAAGTTCATTGAAAATGGTGAAGTTAGTGGGAGTTTGGAATCACGTAAAGTGAAAATCGAAGAAATTAAGGTTCAAGTTCCTTTACCTGAAATTTCTTCTCAAGTTGTTATTCCTACAGTTGTTGAACGGTCTGAAAACTTACAGGAACAACAGATAAATGATCAAACACCCCATAATGAAACCGTCACTAATGAACCTACAATAGATGAACCAAATGAAGTTGTACCTAGAAGGTCTCATCTACAATGGTCTGCTACTTCTGATGATTATATGATTTATCTACATGAGTCTAAATTTGACTTGGGAGTCAATGAAGATCCAGTTTCATTTTAACAAGCCATACAAAGTGCAAATTCTTCTAAATGGTTAGAAGCAATGAAAGATGAATTGAAATTGATGGATCACAACAAAGTTTGGGATGTCGTTGAATTTCCTGAATGTTGTAAAAGAGTCAGGTGTAAATGGGTCTTTAAGACTAAGCGTGACTTAAATGGCAACGTTGAACGATATAAAACCAGACTTGTTGCCAAAGGTTTCACACAGAAAGATGACATCGGCTATAAAGAAACATTTTCTCTAGTTTCTAAAAAAGATTCATTTAGAATTATCATGGCACTAGTAACTCATTATGATTTAGAGTTACACCAAATGGATGTGAAAATTACCTTTCTGAATGAGAATTTAGATGAAGATGTTTACATGAGTCAAACTGAAGGATTTTCGGTTGAAGGAAAAAAACACATGGTGTGTAAACTTAAGAAATCAATATACGAACTTAAGCAAGCTTCCCGACAATGGTATCTTAAGTTCAATGATACCATCACTTCTTTTGGATTTAAAGAAAACACTGTTGATCGGTGTATATATATGAAGGTTAGTGGGACCAAGCTTATATTTCTCATTCTGTATGTTAATGATATCTTACTGGCTACTAATGATCTTGGCTTATTGTATGAAACCAAGAATTTTCTTTTTTAGAACTTTGAAATGAAAGATATGGGCGAGGCATCCTATGTGATTGGAATTGAAATATTTCGTGAAAGATCACAAAGATTGTTAGGACTGTCTCAGAAAGCATATATCGATAGAGTTCTTAAGAGATTCAATATGGAAGGGTGCTCTGCAAGTGTTGCTCCAATTCAGAAAGGAGATAACACTCTCCAAAGAATGATTCAGAACATAAACAAATGAAAGAAATTCCTTATGCATCTATTGTTGGAAGCTTACTGTATGCTCAAACTTGTACCAGACCAAACATTAGCTTTGTTGTCGGGATGCTGGGCGACTTGTACTTGACCAGACATTAGCTTTGCTGTCAGGATGCTGGGCAGGTATCAAAATAATCGAGGAATAGATCATTAGAAAGATGTAAAGAAAGTTTTGAGGTACCTGCAAGGAACAAATGACCACATGCTCACTTATAAAAGATCTAATGACCTTGAAGTGATAAGATATTCATATTTAGATTTTATTGGTTGTGTTGATACCAGAAAATCAACATTTGGCTATCTATTTCTTTTGGCTGAAGAAGCAATCTCATGGAAAAGTGCAAAACAACCCATCATTGTTGCATCCACTATGGAAGCTGAATTTGTGGCATGCTTTGAAGCTACATGTCAGGGGTTATGACTGCGAAATTTTATTTCAAGAGTTGGAATTGTTGACAGTATTGCCAAGTTGCTGAAAATTTACTGTGATAACTCCACAACAGTCTTCTTTTCTAAAAACGACAGGTATTCCAAAAGTGTTAAATACATGGAATTAAAGTACCTTGTCATTAAAGAAGAAGTTCAGAAACATAAGGTGTCAATTGAGCATATTAGCACCAACCATATGATTGCGAATCCATTGACGAAAGGGTTGCCACCACAAACATTTAACGAACATGTTGTGAGAATGTGCATTACCAAAGCCTTTTATTAGTTTTATGTTTAGTGCTCTTTATGTTTACACTTTGAGCTTAGTTTATTGTTTCTGATATTTGTGTATCTTTTTTTTATCGCTAGTGTACACTTTATGTTATGCAATGTTTAACAAGATTTGTCTTTTAATAAACATTGTGGGACCATGATATTATTTCTCATTATGTTAAGTATGCAATTGATATTATGATACATGGAAGGAACTGTGTCGATAAATTGATACACAACGTCATGATTCATATTAATTTCATACTTATTGATGATTTATGATTTAACCAATATAAAAAAAGATTTTAATATACATTTATGCAGTATGTTATGCACTATTAAGTATTGCGTGGGCCAAATAAGAGAATATTAGTTTTTCATTATTTTAATTATGTGGCCTATTGTCATTTATTTTAATAATAATTAATTAATTAAATAAAAGGAAGAGGTTCATGTCTCTTCCAAATAGACATCAGATTCATTCGGTTTAAATTAATTAATTAATTTAATTATCCTAAAGAAGAGGGTCATGTCTCTTCCAAATAGACAACGCATCCATTCGATTTAATTAATTAATCAATTCAATTATCCTAATGAAGAGACATGTCTCTTCACAAAAGATATCGTATTCTTTCACTTTAATTAATTAATTAAATTATCTTAAATCCTATTGGTCAATAATTATCATGATGGATGGTGGTTAATAATGAATGGTGGTTAATAATGTAATAATGAATAATTAAGAGAAATGTTGTGTTTCTTCCCAAGAGACTTATCTTTTCTCTTATGAATAAGGGAAGGGTCCTCTCTCTCCCAAGATGGAATGTATATTTTCTCTCCATCAGAAAGTACAGAAAGAAATAATGATTAGAGAGATAAATTATATCTCTTTAAATTGAATTCTACAATCATGATTACATGTATGTATATCTCGTTATGGGTATGTGAAAATCATGAATTCAAATATCTTGGTGATCTTGGTCATTATGAATTTAAGGAATTTTGGGTCATGCAATTGGATTTTATAAATTTAAAATCCTAACATCCATAATTACTAACTTGAACAAATATAAATGAATATTAATCGAGCCAAATATGAGGTGTGCATGCCGAATAAAAGCAATGGTAGTTGATGGAAATAGTAACAAGTGATATGATAGTTGATCTTGATCTACTTAGGCCGAAAATCCGAAATCTTAGGATTCAATTTGGACGAATATAACTATAAATGCTATAGTATGTGAACTACTGTGATGAAAATAAATTTAAAAGAAACTATCATGCTTATTACTATTTTTTTCTAATAAAATGCATATCAATAATTGTCTTTTATTGATCACATTCTTGTAGAGCATTATAAATGATACGTGCTAGGAAATTCACGACAGTAGAGTAGAAGTTTGTCATCTTAGCGGGGTACGAAGATTCATCAGCACACACTGACAACTGAGAAAACAACTAATAATTACAACAGAAGTTCTTACATGAAAAACTTGAAAAGGGAAAAACCACGAGGGCTGACCAAACTGAAGAGTTCCATTATAAAAAAAATAATTACAATTACAATCACTTGTCCCACAAGCTGGAAAAAGTTACTAGGTTTTCCAAGTTATAACGTCGGCTGATGGCGACCAATAGCGATTGACGGCGATGTTATAACATTATAAATAAACTTTTTACACTCATCAAAATTTTTGAAAAGCATCAAAAAAGTTGCACTTAAAGAAAACGTGTGACAATTCTCAAAAAAAAAAAAAAAACCCAAGGAGTGTGGGACCAAATAAATCCTTGGTTTTAAATTGCTTGAAGTTTTCATTAAAATTTTGGATTTTAATCTTGTTTATTAAATTTATGTTATTTCTACTTATTTTATTATCAATCAATAACATGGCTATAAATCAGCATAAAAAATATAAATAGAATATGTGTCCCAATAATTCTCTTACTTGAACCCTGTCAAAACTCTTAAATTTTAGAATAAAAATACTTTCAGGACAACATACGTGTCATTATATAATCTCACTATTTTGGGCTTCTATTAATGGATATTACTAGAGACAGAACATCAATATCAGATTGAATAATGATGATTACGTAGAATCAAATTTGTTTCTTTGATGATTTGAAATTCACAAATATTGAAAAATCAGGATTTTTTTTTTTTTTGGGATCAATTTTAATTTTCAATTTTTATTAAAATATATTTATACTCATTCCTTTTTTCATATATATAAAGTTTTAAGAAATTAAATCCTTAAAAAAATTCAGAACAATTAAAAAGTTTCTTTGCATATTTTTAAAAATAATTGATTATTAAAAGAAGATTTTATTTTAAGAAAAAATATAAATAAAATATAAAAATTCCATATAGTTTTTTAATTAATAATAATAATAATAATAAATTAGTGAAGAGGGATTTCCTTCCCAGCAAGGTTTAGAACTTCTTTGATAACAATGTTTGCTTTTCTTTAAAGCACATATCTTATTGTGGCCCAAGAATAAAACTGTTCTTTCTGCTTGGAAGGGAATATAATAAAGTTGATGCGCTATCAATTGAACCGAAAGATAATATGTGGCAGATAACTGATTGGATGGTAACAATACAATACATTGAACTTGGATACTTGGCAAAGTGAAAGATACCTCATCCGGAGTTCCAGGTACGGATCATTTAAAGCATCCCAGGAGAACTATGGCACTATCATGAATTCAAGAGGTGCAGTCTACATACGAAGCACACAATTCTTTTATATATATATATATATATATATACATTTAACATATTTACATACATAGCATTTGGTGTCTTAAAGTTCATTTGGGGTAGCTTACTTGGTGCGGTAGCATTTTAAAAACGCACATGACCTGTTTGAGTAAACTGTATTTTGGCAGCTTATGCTTTTTCAAAACGCTGAAAACAACGTTTTCATACCGCACCTATCTAGGTGCGATGACGGTTTTCTAGCAGCGGCCTGACTTTTCTAAAAAAATAAGAATTTATAATAGTCGCCGCACCTAGCTTATCAGCAGATTATTTTTAATCAACTTATCAGCAGATTATTCACTAAGCTGCAACTGCACCAAACAGATCCTTAGACTTATACATGAAAATGTGCATTTCACTATTTGAATTTGAAAATAGTGTTATTTTTAATATAATATTAAAGACTTGAGTGTTATGCGCGTAAACATGAAAGTTTAGATAATAGACATAATAGACATGAAGTCGTAGATCGTATTGATGAAGGAGTTGGAAACACTCCTCCAGATGAGAAATGTGTTGAGATGCTTCCAATCTTTTTATTAACATGTCATCAACATAAACCTCTATTGTACGGACGAGAAAGTTTTTAAAAACCTTATTCATGAGTCGTTGATAAGTTACATCAACATTTTTTAGCCCGAATGACATAATCTGATAATAGTATATGTTCTTATATGTTTGAAAAGATGTGACTTCCTCGTCCATTGAGTTCATTTTTATCTGATTGTACCCTGAGTATGCATCCATAAAGCTTAGCATCTTATGTCCAGACGTGGCATCGACGAGTTGATCTATGCGCGGGAGGGGAAAATTATCCTTCGGGCAAGCTCGGGCAAGCTTTGGGGCAAGCTTTGTTGAGATCTGTATAGTCGACACACACCACTAGATTTTTTTACCATGACGACATTGGTCAGCCATGTAGGACGATGTACTTCCAGTCTGAACTTTGATTTGAGAAGCTTGTTTACTTCTTGTTCAATAGCTTGAAAGCAATGTGGGTCAAAATTGCGCTTCTTCTCGACGACCGATTTAAAGGTTGGATCTATCTTGAAAGAGTGCATGATTATTTTAGGGTCAACCTCAGGCATCTCGGCTGGGAAAGTATCCTGGTTCCTTTGGAGGAGATCTATATATAATGACCTTTGTTCATTGCAGAGTAAGGAACCAAGTTGTACTATTCTCGGTGTGTGTTCATTAGAGAGCAGGACATGAACCAAATCTTCCATGGGGGAACCTCTTTGAGATACATCTTCATCTCGGAGATCAAAGTTTTCAATGCTAAGTGTCACCGATGGGCGTGGCTGAGCTTGCTTGAGGTAGTAAGATTGTGCTATCTGTTGATCTCCTCGTACGACGCTGATTCCTACCAAGACTCCTGCTGAGGTTGAAAATTTGAGCTTCAAGTGTTTTACAGAAGTCACGATGCCAAAGATTGATCGCATTGGTCTCCTGAAGATGACATTATATGTCGATTTTGATTTGACAACGATGAACTAGACATAGTGAGTTATCTATCGAGGAAAATCTCCTAACCTCACTGGTCGATTATCAAAATTGTATAATGGTTCAGATGCAAATTGAAGCCTTTCCCTTGTCAATCCCAAACTGAGAAAAGTTGAATAGAACAAGACATCGACAGAGCTCCCATTGTCGATCAGGATCCTCTTTGCATTATAACAGGGCTCACCAATTCCTGCACTAATGTCAAGAGGATCTTGGTGGGAGACTCGAACTCCTTCCAGATCGGAATCAGGAATCATCAAAAGGGAATCATCAAAAGTGATAGGCTCGAGGTGCAATTTCTTCTGCATTGGTTCACCAGGTATAGTGATAAAGACTTGGTCAGTCAACAATAGACCTCCTGCAATTATTTGAATTTTGCCCACAATTGGGTGACCCCCATGTTGTTGCCTTTGTGTTTATTGCCCCAAGTAGTAGCATTATCGCTACCGGCTAGTTTGTTTTGTATAAATCAACCAAGATATCCTTGCTGAATTAACCTTTCAATTTCTTCCCTAAGAAGCTTACATGCCTCAGTGGTGTCTCCACGACTTCGATGAAAATGACAGTATTGTTCCAGATTTCCTGAGTTAGGTTTTAGGGGGTGAGGCCACTTAACAACTGGCTCATCTTTGATAGTTATCAAGATATTAGCACGTGGCGTTTTGAGTGGTGTATACTCTTTCTTGGGTCGATATTCAATTGGTTGGCCTGCAGGTTGAGGAAGGAGGTCATGATTCCTCTGTTGTTCATACTTTCTCTGTTGTGAAGATTGATTATTATCTCAGATGTTATTATTACTCTTTCTCTCAAACTGCTTTTTATGTGCATTGATGGCCTCATCCACAGTGATTTGGGCCTCAACACGGTGGACAAGTTTAGTATAAGAACAAATTGTCTCTCACATCAGTGATGAGTAAAAAGGTCCTGAGCTGAGCCCCCCAAGGAAGACTCCCTTAGTAAGTCCAGATCCACCCCCGGAATCTGACGGGCTTTAGCAGAAAACCTGCAGAAGTAGTCCTTGAGTGACTCTCCCTCACTTTGATGAATTTCAGAGAGATAGGATGAATCCTTGATGATCCTTGGAGTTGCGATGAACTGCTCTGCGAACAGTTTGACAAACTTATTAAAGATGTTTACAATGCCCCTTGGCAGAGAGTAGAACCAGGTTCGAGCTTGTCCTTTAAAAGTAGTCGAGAACACTTGACATAGCAGAGCATCAAAGGCACACTAAATGTGCATGATGGTTGGATAATGATAAATATGCTTGTAAGGATCGGATATCCCTTCATATGTATCAATGTTCGGAAGCTTGAAGCCAGTTTGGATGTGGTGTTGGAGGACCGCATCCGCTAAGGGAGAAGATTCATGGATGTTACGGTGAGCTGCACGAGATAAATGAGTGAAACTTGCGGTATCTAGGAGTTTAGCATCACGACCTGATAGATGATGTGTTCCATCTTGAGGAGGTGGGCCAGAACGAGTTCCTTTGAGCAGTATGTTTTTCGTACATCGCAAAGTTAATGGTAAACAAATGTCATTCAATGGTGTAGGCAGCGGCTGTTGAGCCCCGTGTAGGAGCTTTAGGATCTCTAGTTGAGACTCCTCCATTCTACGCATTCGATCTTCTATTAAAGGACCCTATTGACCTCACTTTTGGTTGAGGTTTAGTTTTTCCTCTTTAGTAGCCTAAGGTCCAGCCATAGGACTTTCTTATTGACTATTCTTAGAAAACTAGATATGGAGCACTAACCATTAGAAATTCTACCATTTTCTTTACTCAACTTGAAGTTCCACATATTGGTCATAACCTCTAGCACTTAGTAGGTGGGGTTGCTATGAGGGAAACTCAAAATGAGTCACCCTTAGGACTGCTGGACCTTAGGGTTGACCCCGGGTGTTGTTCTGGAGCTAGGGCACTCACTACACTCATCTACACTCACATTCACTCACAACCCTAAACTCAAATTTCTAGCCTAGGTCCCTTGATCTTCTTGGGATACTCATGTAGATGGTCCCCCAAACCTACCAGCCCTAGGGTATGGTTTAACTAAGGCTAGTACATAGAGGACCCAAAATGAGATTTCCTTTGCTCCATGGCTCATTTAGAGTGATTAGTTACCCAATCCTATCAAAAAATACCCATCTTGGCCTTTTACCTATAAACACCCCCAAAATACCAAGACACCCCTCCATAGCCCAAAATTCCAAAAAATTTCAAAAATTCCTAGAAAATTTCAATAAATCCCAAATATTCTCAATTTCATTTTTCTTAACTACCACATGACCCAATTTGGCAAATTTGACCATCTTTAACAAAAACCCCCAAATTTTCCTTTAAAAGCCCAAATTTTCCCAAATTCAACCCAAATGTCCATCAATTTGATCTCAATTGACCCCAATTCCAATCCTAAACTAAAATTAACTTTTGATATGGCCAAGCTAAACCAAATAAAATCTTAATGCCAAGCTAAACCAAATCCAATTTTGATTTAGATCAAAAAGCTAAACCAAATAAAATCTTAATTGGTTCATGATTTGAGATCAAAATTGATTTAGATCAAAACCCCATTTTGACCATATGGCCTAATCTCACCAAATTGAACCTATAGCCCAGTCAAATGGCCCCAATTAATGTTTAAAAATCTTCAAAACATTCCTACACATAAAAATTGACCATCAATTGGCCTTGGTGAAGCCTCAAATCCATTTGATTTTGGCCTAAATCCAAAATTCCCAAATTTAGCCCCAAATT
>NW_018164523.1:626285-626828 GCF_001263595.1 Phalaenopsis equestris
CCCAAGGCTAACCCAAGCTAGACCCAAGCCTAGCCCAATATGACCAAATTGGTTAAAATTCAAGATTCCCTCAAATTGACCCTTCAATTGAGCCCAAAACCACTTCCATTCTTCACCAAAGTTGTTCCTTATTATCATCTACACCAAATTCAACAATTAATTGGGCCAATTAACATGGCTAACCTAGCCCAAACCCAAGTTTTGGTCATTTGCACCCACTTGGACCCATGCACTAAATATGACCTAACCACCCTAAAGTCACCAAATTAACTCCACAACAACCATTAGGTAGACTTAGTGACCAGTACAAACACCATGAAAACACCTAAATCAAGTCATGGTCCAAAGGTCCCCCAAATCAAGGGATATTATTTCCAAAAATGCATGTGCTTAAGATATCCTTACCAAAATTAGGTATTATTGCACTAAATTGTAGTGACATATTCCCCTGGGTTTCCTGAACTCCTAGCCACCTCCCCCTGGCCGACCGACCAACCTAGTGGCCAGAAAAGCCCAAAACCCAGAGCCACCTTCACACTAGAT
>NW_018164523.1:626908-630409 GCF_001263595.1 Phalaenopsis equestris
TAAGCACCACAATGCACCCAAACTTATGCCCTGAGAACCACCCCATGGCCATTTTTAAAAAACTCACCTCCACTGTCATGGGAGGTGTGCTAAAATTTCCTTAGAGAGACCTCTCTAAACTTCCCACAGAGCTTCCCTAAGATACCCTCAGTGCATTCCAACCATTTTCTCCCACCAATTCCCATTGTCGGAGCTCAATTTTGAGCTTGGAAACTTGCCGGATACCAGGACAGAGTCCATTACACCTCCGCACTCCACCAAACTTAAATTAACTCTCTCACACCTTCACAACCAAGAAAGAAGCCAAAGCCCCATAAAATCCCCCTTTCATAGAGCCTCTACCATAGCTCTAGACCAACTCCCAAATTTGGCCGTGATTGAATTCATACCTAGGCCTTACACCAAGACCAGAGACACAATCCCTAGTCTCCTTGGACCCAAACGAACGTGCCATGACCCTCTAATTGAAGCTACACTTCTCAGAGCAAAGGTATAAAACCTCACCTCATCTTGAGCCTATTTCAATTCTCCATTTAATTATGCTTAATTTAATTACATGATTACCATATGGATGTGTTCGTCTCTCTTATACGAGCCTATAGGATCAAACCCGAGGTGATTTGGTTGAGTCTAGGCTGAGATTTTAGGGTTTTAGTGTGGACGGTCACGGGATCATTCTATCGGGGACGATGACGGGGAGCCATTTTATCGAGCGTGTATCAAATAGACGGAGGTGATCGAGTCGGACAGCTCTTCAGGACATAAACAGCGGGCCAAGTCAGCATTGAGGTGGATGGCGACATCAAATGGAAGCGCGCCGCGTGCCGTCGTAGGTTGAGGTGGAACGCGCAGTTTAACTAGATAAATAGGGCTTTTTCCTATTTATTTAAATGCGCCTAACTTAGAAAATTCATAACGTTGTGTAGAAAAATCACAAAAAAAAACTTCTTGCTCAGTGAACAGAGGAGAACAATGCAGAATAAATTTCAAGTCTATTTGATGCATATTTTATTTTTAATTAATTAAACACTATTTTGAATCATTTGATTTGCATTGCATATTAACACATCACCTTGGCTTGAAATGTTGGCATTGTAGCCTCTGTCAAGGGAAATATCCTCTGATTTTTCTAAGGTTAGAGGAAATCCCTAGAAAGATTTCCATATTTTTCAATTTTTTGCATATTATTTTCTTAAAATAATCATGGAAATTAGCATTTTGATTAGAAAATTCCAAGAAAATTTTGGAAGGTCTACCATAACTAGTGAAGCTTTTGGAAACAATTTCATGAGCCAAGTCATTTAAAATATACCTAATTTTTACAAACCCTAAATCATTAAGATAATTAATTTTGAAAAATATAAACATTTAAATGACTTGATTTTTAATCTGCACTGTGGTTTATGATCTAGAGAACTCACCATAAATGTTTCAAAATATTTTGAGCTCATTTGATAACGAAGTTGATTTTTAAAGATAAACATTACTTTTGACATTTAAATGATTTGTTAGAAATCAAAATGTTAAAAATCAAAATACAACTCAAAAAATCATGAAATTTAGTTTTTTTTGAGTTCTCTGTGATCAGGGGTATTTCCTAAAAATAAAATAATATTTAGAATAAAAACTTGATTTTTAACCTATTTTAAATATTTAAATAATTAAAAATTTCTAAAAATCACAAAAATAATAAAACTCATGGAAATATTTTAAATTGCTTCCTACGCACTTAGGAACAATTGGAATATTTTTCCTGGTTTTCTAAATAAAGATATTAAATTTTAAGGCTTAAAATAATTTCTGCTAAAATAATTCCAATAAATCAAATAAAATTTAGTAAAGTATAAAATCTTCTCTCCTGAGTTCTCTGACTTCAGGGAGACTTTTAAAAAATACAAAACTTAATTTTCTCCATTTAAAATATTTTATATTTAATAAATACCCCAAAACTTAAAATAACTCTTAAAATTTACATAAAATTCCAAAAATCATGAAATTTGGTCCAAAGACTTCTCTAGTCTAAAGTTATCTCCAGTAAAAATTTCAAGGGATTAGGATTTATCTTGGTCAAGTTAGGATTTTTTTTTGAAAAATCCTATTTTTGTATGAAAATAATTATATAAATTAAATTAAATTTTGAAAAATCACATTTTCTCCTTTGATATCTTAATTGACCCATTAATAAGGTAGGATAAAAATTTCAAAGTCATTTGAATTGAATTTGACAAATTATGAAGTGATAGAGCCTTAGGGGCAAATGTGTAATTTTAGAAAATTAGTCTTAATTAACATTTAGGCTTAATTTAAGGAGGGAAATGGGTAACCTCTGATCTTAATCAATTTATTTGATGTTTGAAACACAAAGGATTAATTGGTAGAAACCAATTTCACTTCTTAATTGAAAAAGATAAGTTAATAATTTTCTAAACTATTATAATTTAGGAGTTTATTAAAAGAAAATGAACCTAGGACTTAGGGGTATGACTTTTGAAGTCAATAATTAATCAATTTAATATCCCTATTTTCATGTTTAAATCCAAATCATGAATCATGATCTCCTAAAGCTTAACATTTTCAAAGCTAATTAAGACACTCACCTAGGTCTTAAGGGCTTAGTAGTGACTTAGGCTAAATCAAGTTTCATTTAAATAAGGATTAGAAAAGTAAACATCATTTAAAATTAAGACATCTTTCAAACACTACAAAGCCAATTAGGGTCAAAATTTGGATAAGTGTTCCGACAACACTAACTTGCCTTTTTAAGGGTCTCTACCCACATAATTCTTAAATTGAATCACAAGTGATAATTACCCTATTATTAGGGATAATTGAGACATCAATGCTCACTGAGTAATGAGAGTATTTACAGGATGAATTACTAAACAACATAATAAGTTTAAAAGAACTCAGGATTTTCCACCAGGCAGCGAGAGAGTAGCACAGACCTGCTTCTTTCTCTAGATCTGTTGGATACCTCGGAGATCTACTAAACTTAATATGTTTTGCTTGATAAAATTATCCTTAATTAACATCTTAAGGACCCACCAAGATATGACATAAGGTTAGAATATGACCTAGGGTTAGGAAAACTACCAAAACCTTACTTTCTAGTTTCATATGAATTGCCCTGACATGCATTTTAAGTTTCATGCGTAAAAACCAAAACAACAAATATCAAATGCATAAAAAATAGAAATACTACGCTTTTACAGTTTTTCAGCATTGTCTTTCTTGTACTTTTATGCTATAATTTTATGCTTATATAAATTTGCATAGATAACCAAAACAAAATTAAAACTAAAATAAACCAAGATAAAAATTTACCCCCACAACATTCAAAATATAAAACAACTCAAAAGTTAATCACAAACATCACACAAAACTACAACTTCAACTAAATTAAGGTGTCTCTATCGGATGATTGGGAATCCCTTGGAGGAGGTAACCTACGATTTCTAACGAGGCTTCCCACGGTCTAAATGAAATTATGGAACTCATTAA
>NW_018164523.1:630429-631095 GCF_001263595.1 Phalaenopsis equestris
TAAGTAATCATTTGGACAAAGTGAGTCTAATTAAAAATAGCGGTGCCCAGGATCCTAACCTGTAGGATCCTAACCGGTGTTGCTCTAATCATCTTTAATATGCCCCTATAAAATTTAAAGAACTTCAACAGTAGGGTCACCTGATTTGAAATTATAGCTTGACACACTAGAAAACTCAAACTCGTCGCAATAGGGAGCTTGGAGCTAGCCTGGTGGGCAGCACGACCATCTTCAATAGCAAAACCTGTCTTCCCCAGCTAAACCAATCTTCCTTCCTTAAACTTAAACAACAAATCCATAGGACTTCGAGGTTTCTTTCTTATGCAACGTAAATCCTCATCTTATCTTTAAGCCTTTGTATAGCCGTGCTATACAATATAAGCCCTAACTTGTTTTAGGATTCTGAGGTTGTCGTCTATCACGACCTAAATCCTCACATCTTCCAGACTATTTGTGTGATAGTTTCACACGAATGTAAGCCCTAACTAATAAAACTGGCAGGGTGAAACATCTAAATACTTCTTCTCAAAAATTGAAGCCAAATATTAGGATAGCTTGGGAAGTCACCGAGGTTCTCCTCTGGATCTATGAGATCCCCTAGTTCTTCCTCCTTTGGACTCTACAACAAAATATTCCAAATTTGAACCAATCCCCTTTCACACCTCT
>NW_018164523.1:631140-633329 GCF_001263595.1 Phalaenopsis equestris
TTGCCCTTATAGGAAGCATGTCCGAACCCAGCTTAATATAAACCCTATTTAATTCTTTATATTAAATAGGGGAACTTGTCAGCAAATATAAAGGTTTCGCAGACCAAATGGATGTCATACTTTTTTTAGTTTATTTGATCGAGCCTCATTCTCAAGTCTTGTGTTTATCCTTCGGGATAGATACAAGATTTGAGGTACAACGCTCTTTCACTTAAACTATGAAAAATATGAGGTCTGTTTAATATATGTAAATTAAAACGTCCTTCCGAAGCGGGCGACGAGATTTTGATTCCGGTGACCGACAGCTTCTTATGGGCAACTCCCCACCAACCCAAAATAGCGCCGACATGCTTCATAAATAGATTCCCCTTCAAACTGATTAAAAGATGTAATAACATTTTTAAGCTTCGCAGTTTTTGATGGTGGAAAATATTTGATGGTGGAAAATGATGGTGGAAAATATTTAGCAAGGAAATTTTGTGCTAAAATCACCCCAAGCTCTAATAGATTCAGGTGCTAACAAATTCAACCACATCTTAGCTTTATCCTTCAGTGAGAAATGAAATAACCTAAGTCTTATCTAAGTCTTATGACACTTATGGCATCATTTGAAACACCATCGTATTTAAATTTAGCGCACAATTCTAAAAAATTGGTAAGATGTCAATTTGGATCTTCAGTTGGTGATCCCCCAAACTGATTACTTGATATCATTTGGAGAATAGCAGGTTTAAGCTCAAATGAATTAGCCACTACAGTATGTTTTTTAATACTACAATGAAGCTCACATACAGTAGAGTTGACATTATCTCTGAAAGGTCTAAACTCTTGATGAATTTCATCATTTTAATTATTTTGGTTTGCCATTTATGTAATTTTTTTTGAATTTTTCCTGATTTTCTTAGTTTTTGTGATTTTTTTAGCAATTCTCTCTAATTCAAAATCATATGGCACTAGTTCCTCAGAACCTGAACTACGCATGCACTTAACATAAAATAAAAATAAAATAAAACACACAAAATAAAATACAATAATTGTTAAAGTTTAAGTAAGACATTGTAAAAAATAGAAATTTTCTTTTAAATCAATTAATTTCTCCCCGGCAAAGACGCCAAAAATTTGATCTCGACTTTCTATATGCAACAGTATAATAATGGCTTTAATTATAGTTTTCACTTATACTTCTTTATTTAACAACAACGCCAAAAACTTGATCCTGAAGAAAATAAGAATTTATGTTTTCACGCAAGTATATGTATCATTATCGAGTGATTAAAACTTTTTGATTGAGACCTGAATATCGAACCCACAGGGAGAATACACAATATGCACTTTTGAACAACAACTTTCTATTCTAAAAATATAATTACTTAAACTACAAAAATCTAAAAATATAATTACTTAAACTACAAATATTTTCGCAGTATTTAAATTTAAATCTTTTTGGTATTTTTGATATATTAACAGAACAGTGACAATTTAAAAAGATAACTTGAGTTTATGTAAAAGAAAAGTACTAAATTTGTAAATTATCTTTCTTCTTATCATGAATCAGTAATAAGTATAGGAATTCTGTTGTGGAAGTATGCAAATTGTGTTGTGTCAAATAGGAGCAATTGTATTCTTTACCCTTACTAGATTCTTTACCCTTCCCTTACTAGAGATTTTATAAAGAACATTGACTCATTTAAAGTTTGAATAGTTTTGAAGACTGGCAAGGCAGGGAAGATACCAGCTCTCACTGTAGAGTTCCCTCGATTCCCTCCACCTAGGGGCTAACATCTCGTATCAAAACCTAAAATAATAAATCAAGTTGGGGGCTTTAATCTGTCACTTTAAAGTCCTCTAACTCTACACATTTTACTAATTATTTCCCTATTTATTTGCATTAAATCATATGAATTACATTCTCATTCATTTAACCTCATGTGATTCTTTCCAATTATTGATTGAGACAATACCAGCCGAGTTCTTACATGTTCTCACAATAAATTTTAACATCTAGATTGACCAAATCAAGAAGTAAATGAAGTTCATGGATTTAAATCATGACAACTTCTTCCAACATTAAAGATCAATACTCTCCAAAACTTCTATCTAAATTTTAATTACTTATCATTTTAATGAAAAAGATAAAGAAAACTTCTCAGAATCCATAGAGAAAATAAAAACACTAAAAACACACTTTA
>NW_018164523.1:633609-686041 GCF_001263595.1 Phalaenopsis equestris
ACCCTTCCTTCTTTTATAATTCTCCAAAAGGTGTCTTGGAAACTCTTGAAATTGTGTCCACATTCGATGAATTCTCCAAAGGATGCCTCCTTTCACAATTCTTTTAATAATATTTTTGTTTTTAGTGGTCATAACCACCCTCTTAAGCCAATAGGTGCCTCAAATACCTCTTTAAAATTTGACCAAACGAAGAAAACTGCTAAATAACTGCCTCTGACACTTAGACGCGACCTTCTCTATTTAACCGACGCATAAGCGCCGGATCTGGCGCTTAGGCGCCAAAATTTGTTAGAACAATTTTTACTTCTTTGCTCAAAATTTGATACTTTTTCACTCCTTTATGCATTTTTCATCTTTTTTACTTGGACTTGAAGGAAGAAGGCACAAGTATCTTCCATTAAAGTGCAATATCTCAAAAAATAGGTATAAAAATATGTCTAAAAACACTATATATTTTAGGTGTATCATGTAGCTTTAGTGGAAGACAAGAATAGAGAGAGTTTTCTTAAATGGTTTCGCCATATGAAAAGTTTACCATCTAATGATCTAATTACTAGACTAGATGTTCTAATTTCAACTTATGTTAAGAAAGGTAGAGGTAGGATAAAAAGGCGTAGACATGTTGTCTAAAAATGTTCCTAATTCATTAGAATTAAATTAAAATATGACACTTAATAGGACACAATGGAGAAAAATGATTCATGTAGCCAACCCCACTTAGTGGGATGATTGCCCGTTATTGTTGTATTGTCAATTTAATTATGTTTGACCTCACCTTTTGGTCACCTCTTTTCTTTAGCTTATATTTATTCTGATTGAGACGTAGGATCTTCCTCTTAGTTTCACTAAATGACTGAATTGAATTCATGTATGCTATAACTTGAAGCCCACATGAACTAAATCTTAAGAAAACCTAATTTAATCTAAAACAAATTTTTAACTGAATAGAAAATTAGATTCACCAAACTAAAATAGAACTAAATATAATCAACCTTAACTAAACTCTAAAATTAAACTAAAAAACAACTTAAAGCAAAATACACACAAAAAATCATTGTTCTCTCCACAGATCATCATAGAGCCTGAATCTTCAGTTTGAAGTTGTGTGATGTTTATTATCATATGTAAAGAACATATAAATAGGTTTGATAGTTTTGTCATATAATTTTTAAATAAATTTTTTTCAATCTGAATTCTTATGCACGAATAATGCTTCAATCACTCCAAAATTATCATTTTCTACAAAGGTTTGCAGTGATCAAAATTTTATTCTGTAAACTATTTGATGTCCATTATCACATATAAGAAAATGAAAACAAGTTTGATGACAATTGTACACCATATTTATGTTAAATTTTTTTTGCTTCAAATTTTCATGCAAAAAAAATGTCATACTTATAAAAACTTCATCAGTGTTATTTTTCAAAACAAATTGCATGAAAGTATCTGGATCAACAAAATCATTCAAATGAACCCCTTCAGGCCTAAATCTAACTTTATTTTTGTAGTGTATCGAGATTGACAAATTATAAAAGAACTTTGATAATAGAAAGAATAATCTTAATAATTCAATTAAAATGGAATTTAGTCAAAATAAAACTCAAAAAAGTAAATTTGAACTATAAAATAAAACCATTAAAATTTCATAAAGAAATTCTCTAAAATTTTCTCTCATAGGTTGGGGTCCACAATTTAACCTAATTTTTTTTCGTTGGATGGAGCCCTTCTTGACTAAAGCCAACCTCATTCTCATTTACTAGATCAAACTCAACCTAAACTGAACCAAGAATTGTTCCAAACCAAGACTTCAGCTTTCCTCCCAAGCGAGCACAATAGAGGTGGCAACACATGACACCACCCAAGGGCACCTAGGCACCAAACCCAACATCTTGACACCACCTAAGTGGTGCCTTGGCATTGTACCTAGCACCTTGGCACCACCCAAAATTTTGCCTAGATGCCTCACATCTCCTTCTCCTTAACATTCCAAACTGAGATCTTTATAACCATACAACATTGTTCTACGTTAAGATGCCTTTCAATTGACGCCTCACTTCAACTCTTCCAACTTCAATTTGAAAATCTAACTCCTCTCACTCTCGAATAGTTTGCTCGCTTGCCATTAAAAAGAGCATGCCTCCTCATTCTTAAAGGAGACAATGACTCGCTCACTCTCTCTCCCTCTCTCTCCCTCACTCCCTTATCTTGTTCTTTCTTTATGTTCACACAACTAAATCAAAGCTTTTTGTCTTCTTCTCATTGGTTTGCCTATTCCTTACTCATGAGTAAATTCTTCTTCCAATTTGAAAAGCTCGTAAGGTCATATTCTTCCTCTCCGATTTGAGAGCATTGACCGTCCACATCTCATGATGTTTCAAGGTACCAAGATTTTCTCTCCAAGTGATTCTTTATGTGTTGCTCCATAAATTTTCTTGTATCTTATCATTATTTTTTATTGTGTGTTGCTCCATTAATTTTCTTGTATTATGTGCTTCTTGATGTGTGTTCGTCATGTATCTTCTCCATGTTTTTCCTTGTGTTTCTCCATGAATTTTATTGCATATTCGCCATGTGATTCTCACATTTAAGTGAAGCCTTATCCATATGATTTTTTTAATGTCCAAATTATGTGGAAGAGAAGGGTCCTTCATTTGTTTTCTTTACATTTTAGGTATGTGAAAGTGAAGCCTTATCCACGTGTTTTGCTTTATGTCCAATGTATGTGGAATAGACATGAGATTCATGTTTTTTCTTTTGTCTTAAGTATGTAAAAGCGAAGTCTTATCCAAGTGATTTTCTTTATGTCCAAAGTATGTGGAAGATAAGTGACCTTCATGTTTTTTCTTTATGTCGTAAGTTTGTAAAAGTGAGGTCATATCCATGTGGTTTTCTATATGTCCAAAGTATTAGGAAGAGAAGTGACTTTCATGAGTTTTCTTTTTGTCTTAAGTTTGTAAAAGAGAAGTCCTATTTATATGATTTTTCTTATGTCCCAAGTATGTGGAAGAGAAGTTACCTTCCTTTTTTTCTTTTTGTCTTAAGTATGTAAAATTAAAGTCTTATCTAAGTTATTTTCTTTGGGTCCAGAATGTGTGAAATTGTGAATTGACCTTCATGTGTTTTTTTTACATGTCTTTAATGTGTGAAATTTTGAAGTGACTTTATGTATACTTTTTAATTTCCTAAAGATGTGAAATTATGAAGCGAATTTCATCTAAATTCTCATCCATGTGATTTCTCTATGTATTTTCTCCATGTGTTAGCATATGCAATTGAAATTCTTTTATTTGATTTCTCCATGTGTGGGTTTCCTCATGTGTAGTCTCCATGTATATTTTTCTCCTTGTGAAATGTTCTCTATATATTATTTTCTTTTCGTTTAGTTCTCTCCATGTAAAAAATTCTTAATGTCAAGCTATCTCCCATGTTTAGTTCATGGAAAGTGAAGAAACCTCTCATGTGTAGTGTACCTACATGAAAGAACTTCTCATTGGTAGATTATGGGTAATGTGCATAAAATTAACCATTTACAAATTTAGGCGTTTAGGATGTGACACTCATAAGCTTATATGATTAAGCATAGTTAATTTACAAATTTAATCAAACTAAGCCTAAACTGCTTATAAATCCTAATCAAATTTCTAAGCACCTTAAAACTTTTAAATCTTTTAAAGTAATTTGATCATTAAAACACATAAAATTCCAAAACTTTTAAACATTTTAAAACGATTTGGATTTTTGAACATCTAAAATTTTAAAATTTTTTAACATTTTAAAACAATTTTGACTTTAAAAATTTTCAATGAAAAAAAAAATCTTAAACTATCCATCACTTAAAATTTTCAAAACACCTTCAAACCTTGATAGCATTGTAAATATTCCAAGACACTTTATGTTTTCTCATCACTTAAAATTTTTACCTAAAACCTCTTAAAACTTTTAAAATAACTTAAAACTTCTAAACACTTCAATAATTTTTTAAATACTTTAAAATTTTAAAACAATGTAAAAAAATTCAAAATAATTTAAAAATTTCTAAAACTTAAAACTTTTAATGTAGTTTAATACTTAAAAACACTTAAACTATGAATCACTTAAAACTTCAAAATTTCAAAACACATTTTTAAAGCTTTTAAGTGAACACCTCTCAAAAAGCTCAATCCTTTTTCAATTATTAAAGACTCATAGCTTTTTCAAGCAATTTATAGGGTAATCCGTTAAATCTTACAATATCTTATTTGTAAATTCTCATATCAAACAATATATGCTTAAAGCTTTCATGTCTTTAAAGAGAATTAAATGTCATACAAATGAAACTTTTCATGTCATGTAAAATTCACTAGCAATCCTTCAAAGAAACACTTAAATTCAATCTTTAGGAGAAAAATTGAATGTAAAATATTAACTTTAGAATGTCATAATTTTTATGTTTACTAATAAAAAACTAGGAGTTGAACTAAATTGCAAATTAAATATTAAGCCCCAAAGTAAATTTAAAATTTACCAATTTAACTATCGTAAACTATCACTAGATATATCGACTGTGAACCCTAAGTTATCCTACTTAGAAGTAAAATTCAGAATCACACATTTTGAAGAGTAGTCAAATCTAAAAGCATAGGTTAGACTACTATGTATCTATAATTAGAATTAAGGACTAGAACCTATCAAAAAATAGCTTGTAACCCCCTTTGGCTATGTTGGTACTCTAGGAAAAAAGTAACACATGATTAGTGACAAAGGTACCTTAAATGCAATAATAGTATAAATGTCTACACTCATCATCATTAGGGTATTAAGTGGAGATCTCTGACTATTTGGTTAATTAACAGTCCAAGGATACCAATGAACCCATGACGATTGAACTATATTAGCATCTTGACTGGGGGCATTATACCAAATAATTAGTTAGCCCACATAGTATCAATTTTTGTATGACAGTTGGGGTTGTTTAGAAATCATATTGATTTGAAGATTAAATTTTTTTAAATAACACAACATCGAAAGTAATATACTATCTCGATAGATAGGAATACCTATTTATTATGGGCTCAATTACTTAAAATAAAGAAATTTTAGATATTTTCATGTTTTATAATTAAAACCAATAAAGCTTTCACTTATAAAATTTGAAGACTAGATATGGTATATGATTGTGAAGACTAGATAATGGACTTAGAAAACATGATATATAAATCACGTTATACATGATTGTGAGAAAGCCTAGAAGGTGAAGATTTATGTCATGAATTGACAGAAAACCTCAGAATCCTAAGCCTGAATTGAGGGTTATTGAAAGAAGTGAAACCTCAGAAATCTAGCTTGAAGTATGAGAAAACACAACAAAAAAAATGTGATAGATTAATAATTTTACATAGAAAGGGATGCCATCTAAACCATCCGAACATTGTAAAAACAAGCATTACCATCTCAATGAATGTAAGATAAAATATGTTATTATTTATATATAAAGTAGGTTTTGTGACCAAATTATGAAATTGATCTGCCTATGTATGAGTGGCATGTATAATTTCCTCAGAAAAATGGAAACATATTTTTGTAATTTAAAATTTTAAAGCTCACCACATTCATGTTTTTTATTATTTTGGTTAGTATTAGTGGCAAATGAATATAGCAGGTTTTGTATATGTATGCAAGTCCTTGATGATAAATGTTAAGAAGATTTGTTAATAAGCAAAATGATCTGCAAAGGCTGAACTCCCTTTTAAGATGGTGAATCTCAAAGGGCAAGTCACATTTTTTTATGTAATTAGTGAGGGTCTGAAAGCAAGGAATATATGTAATACTAATCTTTTCGTGGCTATTCCTATATCGCGAAGAACTTTTCACTTACTTTAGATTAATGATAATTTTTTTTTATATGCTTCTATGTATGGTGTTTTTAATGTGTGAATATAATTATTTCCTTATTTTCAATTTTGATTATGAATTTCGTTTAATTCTAAAAATTTTATGTTAAAATTGTATAATCTCGGTAGAAAATTTAGTCCTCTACTAGCTTATTGATAATTCAATAAAAAATAAATATATCAAACTATACTTTAGTCAAACCTATCAAGCACAAGAACGAAGACATGACAAAGATGAAAAATGGGTACCAAAGTTAGACTTATGTTAGACTCATCGGTCAATGATGCCAACCCAATAATATTGTTGGTTTGGTTGAGGTTCATCGTTTGCTTTTGTGTTTATCTTCCCTTTGATAGATCATATGCCAACAGTCAACCAAGCATGACATAAACCCTATAATAAAAAAAAATAATCAATGTAACCTACATTACTATGGCAGCCTAGTTTTACTATAGCAACCTAATAAAATAAATTTAGTACATTCTAAGCTTATGATGGTATTCTAGGAACATTAAAGAAAACTACAACAATTTAGACTAGTATGACAGAGGAGTATAGTAGATAAAGATTAAAACTGATTTATTGATTCTAAGCAAACGCCTAATGAAAAAACTAGCACAAAGAAGAATATAACAATGACCTCACCTGACATAATCTTAAGGGTAAAGCCCTATGACATCTAAAAGATAGATTATTAGTTAATGGGTGGGGGGGGGGGGGGGGGGGAGAACAAATAGTCCCAACATCCCGTGTCATCATGTTCCCTAATCTACTTAGTTAAAAAGAGTAGTCACCCAAATCAAACCAAAAGATTCTTATTAGCAACTATGAGTACAATAATAAAATTAAAATTTTTGACTTAAAACAATTCATCTTAAGTTGAAAGATGATAATTATTTTATAGTTTGTTTTAATAAATGGTTTATATTAGTTGATTGAGGTTTCGAATTTTGATATTTTTATTTGTTAAGTTTAATAATGAGAAGGGCATATTTGTAATTTTTGAAAAAGCATGCAAGTAGGCCCAAATACATTTTTAAATGATTAAATTTTTGTTATTTAATCTTTGTTTAACCTTTTATTAATGGTTTAAGACTAGGCTTGATAATTTTTTTAATGGGATTAACTGACCATATTTATAATTTTTAGACATTAAAACTAGGCCCTTAATCACTTTTAATTATTCCAATTTATCAAATATTTTTTGATTATTTATCGATAACCATTTAAAGTCAAGTTTTATAAATTTTAAATTTTAAATATCTAGATTAAAGGTTTGAGCTTAAGAAAGGCACAATTGTATTTTATTGTAAAATCACAAATATGTCCCTCCACATCTTTTCAATGATGTATTTTGTTATATTTTTATTGTTTTGTGTTTTATTAATGAGATGTGATTAAATTTCTAAGGTTTTGAGGTCACCAAATGGCTAATTTAGCCTTAAGGTTAGATTTGTAAATTTTAAATTTTATGTTAATTTAATTGAGATTTGGTTGATTTTTTTTTTTTAAAATTTTACCAATTTCTTTTGAAGTGTTTTAAATGTGAATTTAGTCATTTTTCCTATGGTTTGTAGTTATTAAATTTTAATAGATTTATGAAAAAATCTTCACATTTTCAATAATTACAAATCCACTCTTACATGTAATTTTGCTTTCCAAGTTAGGGTTTGCTTTGCTCATTTCATTCTACTTATTTATTAGGTCCGATTATTTAAAGGGGGTAATTGTCTTTTTTTAATTAATGATTGGTGGCAAAAGGTTAAAAGTATAAATTTTAATTTACAAATAGACCCTTACTTTAACTTAAATAGTTTATTTAATTCCATAGGGTAAGAATATCATTTTATTACATAGGTTTACTATTTTTAATGTCCTTGTTAATTTCTTTTAGATTTTTTAATTTTCTGAGGTATAATTTATTTCTTAGAATTATTTATCAATTCAATTACCGATTATAAAGAAAATTACAAATTTTTAATTAAAGTTTGGTCAGATCATTTCAATTTTTACTGACGTACACCAAAAAACTATTTTGCATGGATCTCGAGATATCTAACGGTTCAAGATAAGAAGACTAAAATACTCAGTAGTATGCTCCATAAAGCGAGGGTAAAAATACAGGTTTGTATTTCTCCTTTTTATTTGCTATAAATAAATAACCCATCACATGATGAGAGGGTCCTTGGGCTCTCCTCTCTCTCAACCCCCCATGCATAGGGAGATATCTCTCCCCTTCCCCTATCTTTTAACCTTTATTATCAATAAATAAAAGGGGACAAAGAGTCCGGGAATGTCCCTCTTTAACCCCACCCGGCAAATCTCTCTGTTTCTCTCTTCATTTTTTTTTTCTCTTTCCACCCCGTAGGCATAGTCTGCCATATAGATTTGGATTCAACTTTTTAATTTGATCTATATTTAATTTTAAATGATTTCTTAATATTTTAATGATTTTAACTAATCTCTGAATTAATTATAGATTAACTAGCCTCTTTTTTGTTTTTCTTTGGTTATCCTTATTTTACTTGGTTCCTAGGATTTTATTTTGTGATTTTAGGATTTTTATTTATTTAGTTATGTATTTCTAAATTACATTAATTATTCTACATCTACTTAAATCACAAAATCTCATATTTATCTATTTTACTTGGTCATTGACTTCGCTGCCACGTCAACCTCAATTAATGATAAATTTAAGAGTGGAAAAAAAAAATAAAAATAAGGCCCACAGAAATACATCTTTTGACTATGATGAATGGTGAAGACCGGACACCATATGGAATAATTTCTCACTGGCCAGGTTAAACTAACCTCAAGGTCGTCTCTATAAAATACTAGTCCAATATATATATATATATATGGAACGATATATGATCCATAACATCTATTAAAAAACGTTTTTCATTAAGTAGGCGTGCTTGCTGCAACAGCAGAGTAGTACGATGACAATAATCTAACTTCCCTACATCAAATTGTCACAAAGAAAAATAAAAATAAAAATAAAAACAAAACCAAACATGATAGGTGTATTAAAGGTGGGCACCAATTATTCGCTTTTGGATTTATGGGTTCGTCCGATAGCTTGTTATTTTATTAAATATTTAAAGGGGGAAAAAGGGGGAGATGAAAGAAGACATGTCCCCAGTCCACATGCATTGCACTACTAAGCGGTCAATCTTTCAGGCATCAATATTATTGCTCTTTCGTAGCAAAAACATTGAATTCCATATAATATTTTCTGCCATCACATAGATAGAATGGAATGAAATGCTGATGATGAATTATGAATTAGGCCAGAAAAACTAGAACAGTGACGAACAAAAAAGGAGGGAATAAATTCATTATTAATTCATTTGTTTTAGTGATTGTTGACTTTTGTCTCCAATGACAATCAAATTGTTCAAATTTTCTTACCCACATTGGCCAATAAATGGAGTTTGAATTAGAGGTAGGTATTGAGAGGTTAGCTGACTTGTGTAGAATTAGGTTCGAGCCAGGACGAATAATCGGGTCAGGGAAATTCAGCCCGAACGACTTTATGATGTTTCTTTTTTTCGTAAGTAGTGCCAATTTTTTATATATTTGTATATCCAATCTTCCAATTTTATCATGCATAGATAAAGTGGATCTTAATATATCACACAAAAACATAAACACACACAATCAAATGCATGCACACTTCAAAGGCAAGGGTCTTGAACCTAGGACCTCTTGGTTGGAACACGAAGCTCTCAACCGCTAGACTTAGATGACTTGCATAGCTACATGTAAGTACATTGGAATTAAGCGCTATGTAAGTAAATTCTTCCAAATAAAAAATCTATATAGAAATTGAAACATGTCGATAATCTATAAATTAAAATGAAGGAAAATTTTTCGGAATGCATCCTTTGTTTAGTTGGTACTCTTTGTTCTCTATTTCACTGTTTAACCTAAGAAAAAAAAAAGACTTATAACATTTGCAACTAAAAGAAAAAATTTCAACAGCCTTAGAATAAAAATTGGCATTTTAGGAACTATAGTTTAAGTATTTTTTTTAGAGAAATGATTTTAGAAATATCATTATTTTATTTTTGGGAAAAAGTGAGGGCCACACCTAACTTTATAATAATAATAAAAAAGACTTGCGGCTTGAAAACTCAAATTACAACTCACACGACAAAAAATATATATAAAGACAAAAATAACGAAAATACAGACATCATTACTTAATAAAAAACTGAATGAAAACACCGAATAACACGAAACCGCCGAAAAAAATCATCCAACAATATAAACCACACCAGCATCATCGACGATAACAACTTCAACAGATAGTAGCAAAATGCTTTTCAAAAATTTCAAGAGAAAGCAGCCAATAGTGAGATCACTAAACCTGCAAAGAGAAATAACCAAAACAACAACACAACAATAGTCAGGAAACAAAAGATTATATATAAAAATAGCCAAACAAAACAACAAAAATTAATAAGATCTAAATGTAAAAATGGAGGCAACCAAAGTCAAACTACAAACACGAGCTCATAACTTGCCATGTTTATTAAATAAATAAATTTATTTAATATAATTCAAATTAAGGTTATTTTATTTTAATTTGTTAATTTTGAATTTATGATTTTTTTTTCTTTTTTAATTGCACAAGTATCATTATATTAGTATTTTCTATCAATCAACCATAATTGTTACAATACTTTAAATAATAATTTTATTGAGAACTAAACAATTTATACTGTTACTTTTTTTCTTAGAATAATGAAGGCAACACCTGGCTTTCATTAAATCAAATGGTTGCTACAAAGGTCCTCAAAGAAACTCAACCTATAAGTTAGAAATTAACAAAAGTAAACCAAAGCAAATATAAAATCCAATATTAATGACCTACAAAAAAACATAGCATAATAAAATTATTGACCTAAAAAACCCACGTCATAAAATAAGGAGTAAACCATTCTGAGTTATCCAATAGCAAAGTTCTAGAAGAAATTTAAAAATTGAACAAATACATCAAGGGAAACAAAAAAAAAAAGAAATGAAAGAGTAGAGCAAAAATCTCTTAATATAGAAGGAGATTGAAGTGGGCGGGAATCCCTAAGAGCATAGTTAGGTGACAACGAGGGAATCCACCATAGTCGAGCAAGGTTCAACAAGTAGCATAATAGACATTCGAAAAAGGAGAGATGAACTTCCTCCACATAATGAGCTCAAAAAGATCCTAGGAAAACATAAAATATTCAATTATAGATAATTGGTTGAGACATTTTTGCATATTAGTTATCATTAAAGCTCTAAAAAGGAAAAAAAAAAGGCTTTCAGCCAATGAAAATAACAGATAATTAAAGAAGTTGAATACATCCAAGCCAAAAAGGGTTAGGAGCTAGTGGTAAAAGGACCAAACGTCTCATAGGGTGCTATTAAGGAACTTCAATTCAAAATCAGATAGGAAACCAACTTGAAATAAAAGGAGACAACCAACTTTATGGAAGAACATCAAAGTGCAGCATTTGTTTGCATGAAAGAAGAAAAAAGTGTAACCAATATGAAATACTGCAAATAAAGGCCAACCAAAGAGAGCCAAGAACAGCATATGCTGTTGCAGAAAGACATCTGCATAAAAGAACTAAAACTAATAGGAAGTAGGGATAATTAAAACAAAATTATACATGATAGAGATTTTTATGATAAGCCATCCCATTTGGAAAATATCATTAAAATTTTATCCAAAAATAATAGATTAGTAAAGAGTGAAGGTTCCCACTTAAATGATGAAGAAATAAGTATATCCATAAGTGAGGAGACTTTAGTAAATAATCTATTATCCGTTATAAGTGTAAGTAGAGAGATGTGATGACCGCATAGAAAAGAAAGAATTTATTGTTGGTTTTATAACAAATAGTGCCACAATAATTCAAACATGAGCTAAATTGTACCATATATCATAAAAAATGCTATAGGATATACATCTTTTGAGGATATTGAGAGAAAAAGGGTATTCAAAGAAAAGATGAGATGTTCAACTATTTTTGTCATAAATAATACATATCAGATCAATTATAAGGCCTTTAAGAAGTAAAAAAAATTTAGCTTTAAGGCTTTCCATCAGAAATTTCACACCATCACCACATATAACCCTTAAACCGAATGAGATTATTCCAAATCACTTTAGGTTGATCATTATAAAGGTAAGAGACGATGCATTTAGGAGAATTTTTTTTGCCACAGATAAATCAAAGGGGCATCTATAATGAGAGTATTAAGAATATGTTTCAAACAACATCCAACAATGTTATTTGTGGTATGTAAGCTCCACTTATTATTGGAAATGAAATCATATAATATTTTGGCATTAATATCACAGCTAATCCATGATAATGAGAAGTACCCAAAGGTCTCATGAATTAAAATCTCATTGAGATAAGAATCAGAGAGAAAAGAGAATTTATTGTTATAGTCAATTTGGAAGATGAAGCCTTTACTTAATCTCACATTATTTTGCATAAGTGGTTGTTGACCACTTTTTTCGTCAACTCTTTTATGGAAAAAGATTTTATCTAGCCTTTTCTGGTTTGGTGCTCCCTGCAAAGCAAGGATTCTAGGCATTAAAGGAGCTCACTAGCATATGATCCCCAAAAATCCTAACCAAGCTGCATTATTTCCTGGCATACTTACAATGTTTCTACCCTAGTTACACCAATAATGACATAGATACGCTGGTTGAAACCATGTTGCCACCCAAAACAAACTTATACTGTTTATAGCGTAGATACACTAATAACGACATAAATACGCTGGTTGAAACCATGTTTCCACCCTAAACAACACCTATATACCTTCTTAGATAATTATGTAGCTTTCGACATAATTATGTCACTCTCACTTTAGATTCTACCAGTGGGTGGCATGGTCATGCAGCTGACCCAACCAATGCATCATTTTGCCTCTTCACATCCTATTTCAAACCTCTAAACCTTCCCTCTAAACCTATCAATATTAAAATAAAAGAAGTCCCACTTCATGATAAGGCATGACTTCACCTGTTTCTCGCTTGGTCTTCCATTTTCTATTTGGCCTCATTCATTATCTCTCCCTCACAAGACAGTCGTTGTCTTCCTCTTCAGTTTGATCAAACTATGAAGGATCGAGGGCCTCTACCAAATACTTATATAATTTCATTAAAGAGATCAAGATAAGGTCATTACTTTAATAAGCATGTTGTTCAATTAATGATGACTTTGTATGCTTAATGCTTCACATACATGCCCTTTAATCCTTAGTATTTACATTCTTATGTGGCATAGATTCTCCTAGTATGTTTATGTCCATGTTTTCCATGTGAAGGTTTCTCTATGTGATTTTCCTCTATTCATTTGTAGTATTCTCCATCAATAATTTTATTCAAATGATCTCTCCATGTCTAAGTTTTCTTTGTATAGATTTCTCTATTTAATTTCTCCCCATGCATGTGGAGTATTCTCTATGTATAATTTTCCTCAATTGTTTTTTCCATGTCTATGTTCTCAATGTGAAGGTTCTCAATGTAATTTTTTGCCATTCATGCATCACATATTTCTCCAGGTGTTAATTATATGAATTTGAAAGACTTTCATGTGCTTCATGTGAAACTTTCCTTGTGTGTTTTCCCCATCCATATGGAATTATCTTCATTTGTAGTCTTCATGCATATGTTATTCCATATGAATTTATCTCCATGTGCAGTCTTTCCCCTATAGTCCTCTCTATATGTAACCTTCTCCATGGGCAATTTTCTTTAAGTATATTTTACTTTCATATGTAGTCTCATATATAATCTCCATGTGCAGTTTACTTGCATATATAATCTCAATGTGTTGTCATCATGTGTAGTTTTCTTTAGGTCCAGAATTCATGTAGTATGCTACATGCAAGGATTTCTTCACGTGCTTTCCCCATTCATTTATAAGTCCTTCAATGTGAAATTTTCTCCATATGTAGAATTTTCCGTGGGGGGTTCTTCGTATGTAACATTCTCTAAAGATAGTTGTCTCCATTTGTAGTTTACTTGCATGTATAATCTCTATAGTTTTCCTATGTATTTGGGTTTTCAAATGCATTCTTCACCATGTGTAGATTTATCATGTATATATTCACCATGTGTAAATCCTTCATGTCCAATTTTCACTATGTGTGGTTTCTATTACAATTATATTTAAAGTGAAAATTCTATTAATAAAAAAAAAAGCTGAGGATATTTATAATTAATGTTTTTATTAGACTGGAAATCAAACTCATTGAATTAACTATTTAGATGCGCACAAATAAATTTAATTTATTTTTTATACACAGCACTCTTCTAAAAATCAGTTCAATAATTATGAAATTTCTTTTGGCCAAAATTTAATCTGAATATTTTAATTCAAAAGATTTCCCGCTATTATTAAGCATGGATTAAATCAACTTTAATGCAGAAAATATAGCCCAAAATCAGAAATATTTCTGCCAAGCCCAAATTCAATGTTTAAAACCCTAAACCCTAAACAATTAAAAAAAATATTAATGCTTAATTATTAACACCAACATTGATGGAAGCTGTTCTAACCAAACACGTAGTGCAGAACGCGGGCGCATGCGCATGCGCAATTATTGGGCGTTGTACCGCAAGCTTCTCAAAGGTTAGAACTAAACTAACCCTAGAAAGGCATTCGTTCAATGAACTAAAACATGGACGGATTTGTGGTCGGGATTAAAAATATGATTGATGTATTCCTTTGCATAAATTGTTTGGAGGATAAACAAAATTAAAGGAGTTAATATAAACAAAATTGAAGGACGCTATCATTAACCACCACTACAACATGAGTTATTGGTTACAATTATTAGCCATTATGCATTCCTATCATTTTCCCATTAATTCAAAAAATTGACATTGCTCTTAAGTTCAATTTGTGAAGCATGGTAGGATGAAGATTAAAGAAGAAAGAACTATGGAGTACATTCAATCTTGATTTGTTTGTGATCGCAATCTTGGTTGGAGTACTTGTGGAAAAGAGAGAGAAAAGGGAGAGAGAGAACGAAAATGATGGGAAGAACTAGTGCTATAAAATTTTTATTTCTAAGATGAAAGTGTGGCTGAATCTCGGAGATTCTTATTCCTCATCTTTAATTTGAAGCTATTATGTATTGATCTTTAGACAACTCTTAAAAATAAAAAATAATTGACAGGTCAAATGAAAATTTAAGAAAAAGTACAAGAACATGCGTAGCAATGTAGTGTTTCTTGTAGCTCTATGGTCGCCGACTTGCCAAATAAGAAAGTTGTCAACTTGGTCAAAGGACCATGCCCAGGCTAGCTTGTTGTCAGATTGATGAATTATCATGCAATTAGGTTGAGTTGCAAGTTAATAAACATTTGTTGCATATTAACATGTTCAACTATTCAACCCACATTTCCCAAGTTATTACTTGAATAGAGGTGATCCGATTCCGATTATGAGAAGATGTTTGTATACCATGCACTTTGACTAAATTGTCGGGTATTTGAGTACACATATTGAATTCTCTGATTCTCTGCTTCTCTGACGTCTTTCTACATGTTATGCATAAAAAAAAAAGAGAATTAAAAATATCGGTAAACAATTAAAAATTATTTATGTAAGAAATTCAATGATTGACGTAATACTTCTTTTTCACATTTGTTGCACCGCCGTACAAATACATATTTAAGCAACAATAATAAAGATGTTTGCGTATTTCTCTAGAATATTATGGATAATACATTTTAATTTCCCATGAATCAATTGAAGTTCAAACTGAGAAAATCAATATTATGGATAATAGCCTGATAGCTAATATGTATGGAAAGATAATGAAGATTGAGAAAAAAAAAATAATACAGATTCGCGGGGAAGCCTCCATCCACTTCAAAGTTCATCTTGGATGAATTTAAATGCTTGATTGGCTTTTCATTTACTGTATATAACAATATTGGCACATAAAATAAGTGCCAACTTTTTATTTACATTTTGAAAAATATGGTATGTAGCAAGTTTAATAGATTTTTTCATAGTTTTGTTTATGATAAGTAATTATTTTGGTGCTGAGCCCTCCATTGACTTAATTACTCATCCTCATATTGCATAGAAAAAAAAATGAAGGTCAAGAAAATTTGCTTACTATCCTTCTTATGGTGTAGCCTGCACTTGCTATTGAGGATGCAGAGAAAATTGCCCCACCGCTTGCCAAATTAATTAAAGTGATTTTGTTGTAGTTTGATGAAGATTAGAGGCCATTCACCTAGATTATGGCTAGGTTGAAGGATAAGATTTTGTCGAGTACCATTGGGATTGATGTTAGGACTATGTGGACTACGACCATAAATGAGTGCCCTCAGGTAGTTCTTATTGTGACTTCAAGTTCTCCCATAACGATAGTTGACACAATGTTGTGAAGAAAGTGGAAGAGTTGCCCCTTAAGATTAGCTATGGAAGTGGATAAAGAAACTCATCCAAAGTAAATTGTTGAATCGAAGAGTTCTTTTATTGAGACAATGTCAACCATAAATGAATCAAGTAGAGGTAAGCCAAAATCTTCGGTTAACTCAATTCCTTGTAAGTGACAATTTAATTTGAAATGTCTAATGGATTGTGGTAAGATTCTTATTGAGGTTGTCTCAGACTCAGACCTTCAAGTTTTCCTTAAAGATTTTCTTTTTCAAACAAGGTTGAGCTTATGTAATCACATGCAATTAGCAAGATAAACACATTGATTGTTGGACTTTATTCATGAACATTCATCCTTGCAAATCAGTATACATGGAATTTCAAAGTTCTTATTTTTTTAAGCCTTTGCACTATTTGAAATGATTGGACTATAATTTCAATTTTTTTTAAAAAATATTCAAATGTATTTTAAAAATTTAAATCTTATTTTATATTTCAAATTTAAATAAATGATTTTGAAAATTCGTACCATAAAGATAATGTGGCTTGCCTCCATCATTGTTTCGCCATACATAAACAAATATTTTGGCTGAAAATATTTTTAAAGTTTCATGCAACTCTTTGACATTCAAAGTCCAATTTTACTTTATTTTATAAAGTTTATAACCATAATCGTCTCGCTCAACCATAGGAATTCTCATTACACAATGTAGCGAGTTTTTCATACATAGTTTAATGGCAGGTCTTTTCAAATTTTTAATGGTGAATTTGAATTTAATGAGACTTTCTATGGAGGGATAATTTTCCGACATGCCCTATAAAGATGAGTCGTGTTACTATCAGCACTATTATCAAGATGAGGAAGAAAAAAGAAGTTTTGGTGACTTAATTAGTTCACTTATGTTATCTTACTTTGCAATAGAACCAAAAATTTGATCCTGGAGAAAATAAGGATTTAATTTTTTAATTTATATATATATTGGGATGTTACACAAGTATATGTATCGTTATCAAGTAATATAAGACTTTTTAATTAAGACATGAATATCGAATGCACAGGGAAATATGCAATATGCACAAACTTTCTATTTTTAAAAAGACAATTACTTAAACTATAGATATTTTCTCAATAAGTAAAATTCAATTCTTTTTAGTATTTCAATATTTTGACAAACAGTAAAACTTCTAAAGATAACTTGAGTTTATGTAAAAGAAAAACACTTGATATAAAAATATCTTTCTCCATATCATGAATCAATAATAAGTTTAGGAATTTTATTGTGGAAGTATGCAAATTGTCTTGTGCCACATATGAGCAATAATATTCTTTACCCTTACTAGAGATGCTATAAAGAACATTGACTAATTTAAAGTTTGAATAGTTCTAAAGACCAGCTAGGCAAGGAAGATACCAGCTCACACTATAGAGTTCCCTCGATTTCCTCCACCTGGGAGAGAACATCTCGTATTGGAACCTAAAACAATAAACCAAGTTGGGGGCTTTAACCTGTCACATTAAAGTCTTTTAACTCTACACCCTACTCTACACCCTTCAAACTCTACACCCTTCAAAGTTTATTTCCCTATTTATTTGCACTAAATTATATGAATTACATTCTCATTCATACAACATCATTTGATTTTTTCCAATTGTTAACTAAGACAATACCAGTCTGGTTCTTACATGTTATCACAACAAATTTTAACATCTGGATAGGCCAAATCAAGAAGTAAATGAAGTACATGGATTTAAATCATCACAACTTCTTCCAACATTAAATATCAATATTCTCCACAACTTCCATCCAAACTTTAATTACTTATCATTTTAAGGAGAAAGATACAAAAAATTACTCAGAATCCATGGTGAAAATGAAACCACACTTTAGTTTAAAAGTAGAAATCATTTTCAAACCAAGAAAAAGTCTCGATTAAAACCAAAAGTAGTTCAAAACAAAAGATAAAAACTTAACACAAATCCTCCACCAAACTCTTGAAGTTCCTTTAAATCTCTTCTCTTTTACAACACTCTGACTTTCACAATAAAACTAAAAATAAAAAAGATAAAGTAAATTTGTGGTGCCTAAAATAATCACCAAAACTCTCTCCTTTCCAACACTTTTCAGAACTTTCAAGCAAACTTTAAAAAGTCTCGACTTCCTTCTTTTATAAATCTCTAATAGGTGTCTTGATAACTCTTCAAATTGTGTCCCAATTTGATGTATTCTCCAAATGATGCCACATTTCATAAGTCTTTTAATTATATTTTTGTTTATAGTGGTCATAACCACCCACTTTAGCCAATAGATGCCTCAAATTGCCCTTCAAAATTTGGCAAAATGAAGTAAACCATCACATAACTACATTTGGCACTTAAGCACGGGGCATCTGGCGCTTAGGCCTAGTACTTAGGCACGGGCTTCTCTGTTTCACCGGCGCTTAAGCACCGGATCTGACTCTTAGGCGCCAAAACACTTTAGCACAATTTTCACATTTTTGCTCCAAATTTGATCATTTTTCATTCCTGTTAGTATTTTTTGCCTTTTTACTTGTACCTGAAAGAAAAACACACAAATACATTCCATTAAAACGCAATATCTCAAAAATAGTATAAAGTTGATAAAACAGACGGTGGTGACGTGCTCTTATACTATCTTCTTCTTTACATTTCTGTTTAAGATACATCTCCTTATTCGCTTCCTCTATATAATTAGTATGACTAAATTGCATTGTCAATTGCCATCCAATATACTCTAGATGGGCATGAATCTCAATTACCTTTATCTCCAGTAAAGCTATGACAGTCTACATTTTGTTGATCTTTTCTCATATTCCATCAATGCTAACGGCTAAGAAATAGTTATACATCTCTTGTGTACTCTGACTAATGAATTTCTTCCTCATGGTTTCTTCCTTCTTCTTTCTTCCTTGGTTTCTTCCTTCTTCTTCAAATCCATCTCCCATGAAGACATCTTCTCAAAATCTCTCTCTCTTAGACTTTAGGGTTGAAAATGAACTGGGGCAAAATTCCTTCACTAAACCCTTCTATTTATAGGCCTAAATCCCTCTAGTAACTCATAGGAACGTCCTAAAATTATAATCCCTCTAGTAACTCATAGGAACGTCCTAAAATTGCCTTGACACGTTTTAGTCAACCAATTAGCGGTTAAACCTTCTAGAATCCAACTTTCACACATGGTTTTAACTCCCACGCTTAAGCGCTGAATATTGGCGCTTCAGCGCGCGGTCTGCGCGAGTTCTTAATTTTTTACCAGTCAACTTAACGTCCAAATTCTCATTTTAGCATGTCTAGATCACTAAATCAAGTCTTAAAATCATTACTAACACATAATAGTCTAAAAAATACTACCCTAAATTTCTCTTAATTACACAAACAACATTCAAAGCAAAACACATTGATAACTATGGGTTGCCTCCCACAAAGCGCTTGTTTTAACATCGTTAGCCCGACGTAACCAATGCTTATTCTGGTTGACCCAACATCATTCGATTGTTAAATTTATGTTGATCCCTTACTAAATAAGGTTTCAGTCTATGACCATTTACTTTAAACACTTTCTCAGTTTTAGGATCTTTAATATCCACAGCTCCATAAGGATAAACTTTTATCACAACAAAGGGGCTCATCCACCTGGACTTAAGTTTTCCTGGAAATAATCCTAACCTTGCATTATATAACAAAACTTGTTGCCCTGGCTAAAAAATTTTAGTAAGAATCTTTTGATCATGCCACATTTTCATCTTTTCTTTGTAAATCCTTGCACTCTCATAAGACTCATTCTTTATCTCTTCAAGCTCATTTAATTACAATAATCTTTTCTCACCAGCATCTTTTAAATTATAATTTAACTCTTTAATTGCTCAATATGCTTTATGCTCAAGTTTAACTGGTACTGGTAAGTGGTAAGTGACAAGCTTTCCCAAATATTAGCCTATATGGGGACATTCCTATAAGAGTTCTGTATGCAGTTCTATAAGCCCACAAGACATAGTCAAGTTTGACTGACCAGTCCATTTTTGTTAGATTCACAAATTTTTTCACAATTCTTTTAATTTCCCGATTGGATAATTCAGCCAAAACACTTGTTTGATGATGATAAGCAGTAGCAATTCTATGATTTATATGATGTATTTTTAATAATTTCTCCATTATCGGGATTTCCGAAATGACTTCCCCCATCATTTATGATAACTCTCGGCATCTCAAATCTATAAAATATGCTCGTTTTCAAAAACATTGCAACACTTTGAGCTTCACATTAAGGTAAAGCAATAACTTCTATCCATTTGGATACACAGTCCACTGTTAACAGTATATATAAATTTCCAAAAGATGGTATAAATGGTGCTATGAAATCTAATCCCCAAGCATCAAACATTTTAACTTCTAGCATATAATTGAGGGGCATCTCACTTCTTCTAGAAATATTTCCTACTCGTTAACATTTATCATAAGTTTTAATATAAACATCAACATCTCTAAAGATAGAAGGCCAATAGAATCCAAATTGTAAAATTTTGTATGTTGTATGATCAACACCAAAATGTCCCCCAAAATCAGAATTATGACATTTTTTGATAATTTCATAAGTCTCTTCTAAAGGTACACATCTTTGAATAATAAAATCCTTTCCTTGTTTATATAAAAATGGGTCATCCCAAAAATAAGTCTTAGCTTGATAAATAAATTTCCTCTTCTATTGGTATGTCATTTCATAGGGTATAATATCACTAACAAGAAAGTTCACAATGTCAACATACCACGGAACACGCCACTCGTTAAAATTGAACAGTTTTTCATCTGGAAAATGTTCATTAATTTCTTTTTCAAAATAAAGTGGCTTTTCTAACTCAAGCCTGGACAAATGAACAACAATTTGATTTTCAGCTCTTTTCTTATCTACTATTTCAAAGTCAAATTCTTGCAAAAGAAGAATCCATCTTATAAGTCTTAGTTTAGCATCCTTCTTTTCATTAGGTACTTAATAGCAGAAAGATCTGTATGCACTACGCAATGAGTTCCAATTAAATATGATCTAAATTTATCAAAGGTATATACTATTGCTAATAACTCTTTTCAGTTGTTGTATCATTAATTTGAGTTTCAATAAGAGTTTTACTAGCATAGTAAATTACTTTGAAATTTTTTTCATATCTTTGTCCAAAAATAGCTCCAATAACATAATCACTAACATCACAAATCAGTTCAAAAGGTTTTCCCCAATCTGGTGAAACTATAATTGGTGCAGTGATTAATTTTTCTTTTAATAACTCAAAAGCTTTTAGTCTTTCTTCATCACAATTAAAAATTGCATCTTTTTCCAGTAAATGACATAAAGGTTTAGTAATTTTTGAAAAGTCTTTAAAGCCCTTAATATATCGCATGTAGAATCTATCATGTCCTAAAGAACTTCTAATTTCCCTTTTATTTGTTGGATAAGGTAAATTAGCAATCACTTGAATTTTAGCAGGAACTACTTCCATACCATTTTTTGATATTTTATGTCCTAATACAATTCATCTTGCTACCATAAATTATCATTTTTCCCAATTAAGGACTAAATTTGTTTCTTCACAACGCTTAAGACTTTTGATAAATGTTCTAAACACGAGTAAAATGAAGTTCCAAAAATTGAAAAATCATCCATAAATACTTCAATCCTTTTCAATTAAATCACAAAAAATTGTCATCATACATCTTTGAAATGTAGTAGAGACATTACATAAACCAAAGGACATTCTTCTAAAAGCAAATGTACCATAAGGGCTTGTAAGAGTTGTTATCTCTTCATCCTTAGGAGTTATTTATATTTGGTGATAACCGATATATCCATCCAGAAAATAAAAGTATTTATGCCCAGCTAGTCTATCCAGCATTTGATCTAGAAAGGGTAGTAAAAAATGTTCTTTCCTAGTGACAAGATTTAATTTTCTATAATCAATGCATATTTGCCACCCTGCGACTTGTCTAGTAGGTATGAACTCATTATGTTCATTCATAATCACAGTTACACCTCCTTTCTTAGGAACACAATAAATTGGACTAACCCATGCACTATCTGAAATAGGGTAGATAATTCCAGCATCTAACCACTTTTAAATTTCTTTCTTAACAACTTCGTTCATTATAGGATTCAATCTCCTTTGAGGATCAGCCATGGGTTTGTAATTCTCTTCCATATGAAGTCTATGCATATAAATTGAAGGACTGATTCCTTTAATATCAGCTATTGTCCATCCAAAGACTTTCTTAAAAATTTTCAGAATTTTCATCAACCTTTCTTCTTCTTCCATAGTTAACCTTAAGGAAATTATAACTGGTAAAGTAGAAGAATCTCCTAAAAAGGAATATTTTAATGATCAGGAAACAATTTCAACTCAAGTTCTGGAGGTTTTTCTATTGATGGACAAAATGATTTGTCCTTTTCTATTGTATCCAAATTTTAAAACTTTATGGAACATAGTTTGAATCTTCCTTAAAAAGATTTTCACATTGATCTAATTATTCTTCTTGCTCGTGTTCCAAATCTTTTACTTCGGATTTTTCTTCATAATTAATTTTGAAATGATATTCACTCAGATATCTTATAACATTCATTCTATAACATTCATTATCTTTACCTTTTGCAGGATATTTCATTGATCTTGAAATGTTAAAAGTAACAGTTTGATCATTGACACGCATAGTTAATTCCCCTTTCCGCACATTTATCATTTCTCTTCCTGTGGCTAGGAAAGGTCTCCTCAAAATGATAGGAATCTATTTATCTTCCTCCATATCCAACACAATGAAATTAACAAGATAGATAAATTGATCCACCTTCACTAGGACATCTTCTATAACTCCTTTAGGGTAAGTTATTGAACGATCTGCTAATTGCAGAGTTACAGTAGTAGGGGTTATTTCTCCTCATCCCAATCTTTTGAATATTGATAATGACATAAGGTTAATGCTTGGACCTAAATTACATAAAGCTTTCCCATAAAATCTGTCTCTTATCGCACATGAAATTGTAAGGCTACTAGGATCTTTAAGCTTTTCAGGAAGCTTCTTCTGAATAATTGCATTGCAATCCTCACTAAGTGAAACAGTCTCATTATCTTTAAACTTCTTCTTTCTGTAAAAATATCCTTCATAAACTTTACATAGCTTGGAGTTTGTTCTAAGGCTTCAAGAAATGGAATATTAATTGTTAGCTTCTTAAAAATTTTCATAAATTTTGAAAATTGCTTATCCAACTTCAACTGACGAAGTCTCTGAGGAAATGAAGGTGGTGGTTTTTCTAAGTTATCTTTAAGTGGAGAAATAGGTCTTTCAGAATCTTTCAGAGCGTCCTCTTTTAATTCTTCAATTTCTTCTCTCTCTACTTCAGTTTCTTTTTGAACCCTACCTTCCAACTCTCTTCCGCTTCTATGTTGAATGACTTTTGCTTGCTCTTTATTCTGGTCTTTCAGATTTATTTCAATATTACTAGGAAGTGTTCCTTGGGATCTATTACTTAATAAATTTGCGATTTGTCCAAGTTGATTCTCAATATTTCTAATTGTAGCTCCTTGACTTTGTAACTTATTTCTCATTTGTAACACCACTTCTTCTATAGATAACTTATTCTCCTTAAATTGTGGATTATTGTTGAAAACCTGAGGATAAGTAGATCTATAGTTATTATTATTCTCTTGATTGTTCCTGTTTTCTAATGGGTTGTTTCCTTGATTGTTCCCCCATTGCTGATTATTACCACCCGTAGTATTATTCTAATTAAAGTTGGGATGGTTCTTCCAACCTAGGTTATAATAATTTGAATATAGGTTATTCTGCTTGTTATTTTTGACATTTAAAGTTTCTAATGATATTTGGTTGAATGAATTCTCTTCAATAGAAAAAAAATGGTTGAGAAAAATTCATTCCAAATTGGTCTAACTTCCTTAAAATTGCAGCAACTTGATTTGCTAACATAGTAAATGCATCAAATTCATTAATATTGGCCACTTTCTTTGGATTCACCCTCTTAAAAGGCCATTGAAAATTAATTGTAGCCATTTCTTCAATTAAAGCATAAGCGTCATGAAATGGTTTTAACATCAACGAACCACCAGCAGCGACATCGATAATAGATCTAAGAGATCCAGCTAATCCATTATAAAAATTTTGAATTATTAACCAATTTGGTATAGCATGGTGTGGACACTTCTTAAGAGTTCTTTAAATCGTTCCCATGCTTCATAAATAGATTCCCCTTAAAACTGATTAAAAGATGTAATATCATTTCTAAGCTTCGTAGTTTTCAATGGTGGAAAATATTTAACATGGAATTTTTGTGCTAAATCACCCCAAGTTCTGATAGATTCATGTGCTAACAAATTCAACCACATCTTAGCTTTATCCCTTAGTGGGAAAGAAAATAACCTAAGTCTTATGGCATCATCTGATATACCATCGTATTTAAATGTAACACACAATTCTAAAAAATTGGCAAGATGTAAATTTGGATATTCAGTCGGTGATCCCCCAAACTGATTATTTGATACCATTTGGATAATATCGGGTTTAAGTTCAAATGAATTAGCCCTTATAGTAGGTTTTTGAATACTATAATGAAGTTCATCTACCCGTAGGGTTGGCATAATCTCGTAAAGGTCTAAATTCTTGATGAATTTCAACATTTTTCTCATTTTGGTTTGCCATTTCTGTAATTTTTTTAGATTTTTCAAAATTTTTAATTTTTTTTTATTTTTTTGATTTTTTCAACAATTCTCTCTAATTCAAAATCATAGGGCACTAGTTCTTCAGAACATGAACTACACATACACTAACATAAAATCAAAAACTATAATAAGATATTCCTAAAATAACTTTTTAAAAGTTTAAATAATACTTTCTAAAAATAGAAATTTGCTTTCAATTACTTTTTGAAGTCTTTCCTGGTAACGACGCTAAAAACTTGGCCTCATTACTGCTTATGTGCACAGTATAACAATGACTTTAATGATCCTTTTCAATTACGTTATCTTATTTTGCAACAAAATCAAAAACTTGGTCCTAGAGAATATAAGAATTTAACTTTTTAATTTATATATATATTGGGATACTACGCAAGTATACGTATCATTATCAAGTAATATAAGACTTTTTTATTAAGACCTGAATATCGACCCCACAGGGAAATATGCAATATTCACAAACTTCTATTTTTAAAAAGACTATTACTTAAACTATAGATAACTTCTCAATAAGTAAAATTCAATTCTTTTTGGTATTTTTGATATTTTGAAAAACAGTAAAACTTCTAAAGATAACTTGAGTTTATGTAAAAGAAAAGCACTTGATATGAGAATATCTTTCTCCTTATCATGAATCAGTAATAAGTATAGGAATTCTATTGTGGAAGTATGCAAACTGTGTTGTGTCAAATATGAGCAATAATATTCTTTACCTTTATTAGAGATGCTACAAAGAACATTGACTAATTTAAAGTTTGAATAGTTCTGAAGATCAGCTAGGCAAGGAAGATATCAGTTCTCACTCTAGAATTCCCTCGATTCCCTCCATCTGGGGGCTAACATCTCGTATCAGAACCTAAAACAATAAACCAAGTTAGAGGCTTTAACCTATCACATTAAAGTCCTCTAACTCTACACCCTTCAAAGTTTATTTACCTATTTATTTGCACTAAATCATATGAATTACATTCTCATTCATACAACCTCATGTGATTCTTTCCAATTGTTGACTGAGACAATACCAGCCCAGTTCTTACATGTTCTCACAATAAATTTTAACATCTGGATAGGTCAAATCAAGAAGTAAATGAAGTACATGTATTTAAATCATCACAACTTCTTCCAACATTATAGATCAATACTCTCCACAACTTCCATCCAAACTTTAATTACTTATCATTTTAAGGAGAAAGATAAAGAAAACTACTCAGAATCCATGGAGAGAACAAAACCATACTTTAGTTTAAAAGTAGAACTCATTGTCAAACCAACAAGAAGTCTCGATTAAAACCAAAAGTAGTTAAAAACAAAAGATAAAAACTTATCTCAAATCCTCTACCAAACTCCTGAAGTTCCTTTGAATCTCTTCTCTTTTACAAAACTCTTGACTCTCACAATAAAACTAAAAACAGAAAGGATAAAGTAAATTTGCGGTGCTTGAAAATCTCTCCAAAACTCTCTTCTTTTCAACACTTTTCAGAACTTTCAAGCACACTTTAAAAAGTCTCAACTTCTTCTTTTATAAATCTACAAGAGGTGCCTTGATAACTCTTCAAAATGTGTCATAACTCTTCAAAATGTGTAATGTGTCCCAATTCGATGTATTCTCGAAAGGGTGCCTCCTTTCATATATCTTTTTATAATATATTTTTTTGTAGTGGTCATAACCACCCTCTTTAGCCAATAAGTGCCCCAAATATCCCTTCAAAATTCGGTAAAATGAAGTAAACCGTCACATAACTACCTTTGGCGCTTAAGCGCGGGGCTTTTGGCGCTTAAGCATGGCCTTCTCTGTTTCACCGGCGCTTAGGCGCCAAAACACTTTAACACAATTTTCACTTTTTTGCTCCAAATTTGATTCTTTTTAACTCCTTTTAGCATTTTTCACATTTTTACTTGTTCTTGAAAGAAAAACACACAAATACCTTCCATTAAAGCGCAATATCTCAAAAATAGGTATAAAAATGTGTCTAAAAATACTATATATTTTAGGTGTATCATTATCCTCATCTAACATCAAAATGATCACGATGGAATGAAAAGTAAGTGCTTGGAAAGTTCAAAATTGATAAGTGAAAAGGGTAAGTGTTCGATCTCTCCTAAGCTAATGAGGTTTCTGAAGGAATGAATTTGAGTACAACCACAAACTAATGTCGAGCTACAATACTTCTACTTGTTAGACACATTAGAACTCAAACTGAAGAATTACATTAACTATGGGATGGTCCGAGGAACACATGCTTGTATGTGGAAATAATCATTGCTCATTGAATTTTTCAATTTAGTATTGTTTTAAGTTGAGTTTGACATGCATATTCATAATTTATTTGCTTCTTTTTGGGTCTTCTAGAATGCTTTAGGGACCTTCCTTGGATATGGAGGTAGTTATGTGTCTTAAAGTAGTAGAGATAGATGATGGTTTTAAAGATGAGAGTCAAATAGTCATGGTGATTTAGTTTGGCAAATCATCCGATTAAATCTTAGGATAATGTTTAAAATGATGTTTATTATGATTTGAAGTGAATGAGGATATTCAGAGAGAATTTGGTATGAAGTTTGAGTGAAATATATTAACTATGTCAGATATGAGCATAGCTGACTAACTTATATGATTTTATTCTTGATTTTGAAATACCTTAGAAATTTTTAAAATTTTACTTGGAAATCATCATAAATATCATAAACGTGATAACTTGAAACTTTTAGGATTTAAATTTTTTTTTAATATTTTTCTAATAACTATAAAGTGGAAAACTAAATACTAGAAACTGTGTTGAAAGTAAAATTAATATGATTTTATTATTATTTTTTTTGGGACAAAAAATTAACACCAATAAAAGGGTAAAGTTTAAATGGAAATTAATGTACAAGACATGTAAATCAACTTTAGAAATTTTGGGATCTTTCAAATGGGATTATGTCATGCAAATGAAACCAAAATCCTAACTAGGTAGGTTTAGCCACAAATTTGGCCAATCATTGAAAAGTGATTGAGAAAGAATTTTGGTGAGACAAATGTAGAAAGAAAAGAAAAACAACGTACTCAAAATATTTCTTAATAATATACAAACACTTTCCCAAATGAAATCATAAGGAAATTAAACATAGTAAATTATTTAAATTATTTAACCTTAATAAAATCTAGTGGTGAGTAATAATTAATAAAATTGTTCCCATGAAGAATCCCCTACACTATGTAAATCTTCCTCTCAAATTTGCATAAATCTCTTCAAAATATAACATACATTTCAATCCACATAGAATATTTAAAAAGAATTTACAAAACACACAAACTAACAGAATCTCTCATTACCCTACCTCTTTGGTAACTACCCACTTCTCCCAATCACCCACTCTATCAACACTCTACATGTCCATTGTTGACCTCACTTTTGTGAGGAATCACCCCACCTACTTGCACTTGACCCTAGACCAGGGTTGTGCTTTCCTGGCTCCACCAGTGCAAGCTTAAGCCTCCAACTCTTGATTGAGTGGGTTTAGGGTTTTTGACTAGGTGAAGAATCCAAATTTACCACCATGAGCTAGACATGCTCTAGGTCACCCAAATCAACCCAAAACCCTAGGGACTTGCCTATGGACCCTGGGAACCACATTGATCATGAAATCCACCTTGGGAGAGGGGCCTACCTAAATTGATCCCTAGCCTCACCAAACCTCCCTAGCCCTACTAAACCTTAAAAATTACCTTAAACCCTAATGTGCCCTTTTGAATCCAAATTTTGATGGCACAATGGGATAGTAAAAATCAATTGGGCCCCTAATTTTGACCAAATTTAGGCCAATTGACCACATCCTCATCCAATTGAGCCTCACCCAACTTGTTCATGACACTACACAATATAAGGGACCCAATTTCCACCATGGGGTCAAACCCCATAATTCACTTAATTAATTAATTAATTAGGTTGATTTTTAAATTCCATTAGAGTATAAGCTAAAAGGAAAACCTAACCCATTTAGCCCAAATCCAAAATCCTAAAACAAGACCCAACCCGAACCCATGGCCCATGGATCACTCCTAATGGGTCACCTATGACCACCCACTAACCATGACACATGAGTGACACACCAAGCTAAACCAGGGAAAATCCAACCCTTAATTGGTCGCTTGGTATCATCTAACATGACTCATCCATGGGAGAGACACATGTCACTGATATACCAAAATAATATGTTGTTCTAAGTATGTATTGTATGCCTATTTTTGGTGATATTACACTTAAAAAAAAGCATTTTTGTGTTTTTGTTGCAGGTATAACATTTTTAGGCATTTAAAGCAAAAGTAGCAAAAAGGACAAAATTTGGAGCCAAAACAACAAATTTTGGGAATCTGTTGCATGATGTGTCGTTTGACAGAGAGCTAGCGCGTGATGCGCTAGCTTTGGTGCATGATGCGTGATACACCTAAAATATATAGTGTTTTTGTACACATTTTTATACCTATTTTTGAGATATTACGCTTTAATGAAAGGTATTTATGTGTTTTTCTTTCGGACACAATCAAATGGATGAAAAATGCTAAAATGAGTGAAAAAGGGTCAAATTTGGAGCAAAAATGAAGAAAGGTGCAAAAATGAACTGGGGCACCTAAGCGCCCAGCATCAGCTCTTAAGCGCCAGAGAAGTAGCATCTAAGCGCCAGGTACCCCGCGCTTAAGCGACGGAAGTAGTTATGAGATGAATTATTTAATTTAAATAAATTTTTGAGGAGGTGTTTGAAGTAACCCTTGGTAAATACGTGGGAACCAGCCCATAGACACAAAAATTCATTCAATTGGCTTTTAAGGAGGCAACTTTTAGAAGATTCATTGAATGAAAACACATTTTTGAAGATACACCAAGACACCCCTTAGGATTTTATAAGAGAAGACTCAAATTTTTCAAGAGAGGAGGCTAGGCATCCATCAAATTTACAACCATCATCCATCTAAGTTGTTGCCGTCGCCGTCGCAGGCCAATTTACTTTTTATTTTGAGTGTTAGTTTGTATTGTAAGTGAAGAAAGAGAATTCAAAGAAATTTCAAGACATTTGGTAGAGAGAAATTGAGATAAGTGTTTATCTTGGTGACTACACATGGTTTTAATTTAGATTCTTTTTTTGTATGCATGATTTCTACTTTTAAACTCATTTGTAGTTGTGTTTTCTTCATGGATTCTGAGTAGTTTACTTTATTTTTTTTCTTAAAATGATAAGCGATTAAGTGTTGAAAGGAAGTTGTGTGAAGTATTAGGCTTCATTTTTGGAGGAAGTTGTGATGATTTGAAACCTTGCACTTCATTTACATCTTGATTTGGCCAATTAAGATGTTAATACCTATTATGAGAATATGTAAGATTTGAGATGGTATTGTCTCAGTTAATAAATGGTTAGAATCACATATTGATTTCATGGATGAGAATGTAGTTCATGGGGTTGAGTGCAGATAAATAGGGAAATAAAATTTTCAGGGTGTATAATTAGAGGACTTTAGAATGACAGGCTAAAGCCCCCGATTTGATTTATAATTTTAGGTTTTGATACGAGATGTTAGCCTCCAGGTGGAGGGAGATAATGGAACTCTAGAGTGAGACCTAGCCGATCTTCAAGACTATTCAAACTATAGATTAACAAATGTTCTTTATAGCATCTCAAGTAAGGGTAAAGACTATTATTGTTCCTATTTGGCACAACACATTTAGAATACTTCCAAAATAGAATTTCTCTACTTATTACTGATTCATGAAAAGGAAAAAAATATTTTATTTATATCACCATCATCTTGCAAGTGTTTAGTTAAGTTAATTAGTTGCTTACTTTATTTTCATAAACCAAAAAATTACAAAAAGAATCGAATTTTCATTCTTACTATAGCATCTTAAGTTTAAGTAAGAATATATTGCTAAGTAGATTTTTGTCATCTAAAATTTCTAAATTCCTAAAAAGCATATATCCATTTTCCTATGAATTCGATATTCGAGACTTAATCAAAAAGTTTTATTTTACTTGATAACGATACATATACTTGCATAGTTTCCCATATTTAAAATTATATATGTATTCTTCTTTACTTCATAGTTGAAAAATTACCTAGCTTTTGCTCGGGATCAAGTTTTTGGCTTTATTGCAAATTAAGAATAACTATTAAGGAAATTAAGCATATAAGAAATATAACTATTAAGGAAATTAAGCATATAATCACATACATCACATTTAACATCTATATAAAAAGTTCGGATCAATGCACCAGAGATGACTTTTTGTATATTAAGGCGGTTCGAGATGAATTTTGCGTGAATTTTTAAAGGGACACTTGTTCTAAGCACCTAGACACTTTGGAAGGTTTTATTATGAAGGGATATGTCTCTTGGATTAAATGACTATCTTTTGAATTCAGAAGAGTGGAATTTTGGAGGAAACTTTTGGAGGGAATTTGGAAGGAGGCAGTCCCTAATAAAAGAAGAAGACTTCAAGGAGTGGGGGTGTGACGTGAAAGAGAGAGAAAGGGGTGTGACGTGAAAGAGAGAGAAAGGCGGTGGCATGAAAGGCAAGCAGAAGAGATAGACAGAGATATTAATGGCTTGAATGTTTTCTTCTAGGGTTGTGCGAGAAGAGAAAATGTGAGAGATTTCTTTTTCATTACACTTCTAAGAGAGAACTGAGACTGCTTGTAAAGAGAGAAAGGTTCGGAGAGAACTTCTAGGGATTTGCTTGGGAAAGATTGTGAGATAAGTTGTATTTTTATTTCTTTTGTTTTGTAAACTTATATTTATATATGAAATCTATGTGAAATCTGTGTTTTGTCGTGTGTTTTGTCGTATCCTTCTTATGAATTCTGAGTAGTCTTCTTTATCCTTCTCCCTACTTTGAAATATGGTTTTGTGAAGAAGTAATTTTGTTTTCGATGGTTTTAAATATTAATAATTTAGGATGATTTGAACTCCAATCTTCATTTACTTTTTAATCTGGCCAATTGAAATGTTAAAATTTGTTGAGAAATATATGTTCCGAAAGGGCTATGATTTCTACAACATAAGGTGAATCACATTTGATTTCATGAGAGAGTATGTCATCTATGGAGTTGGGTGAAAATAAATAGGAAAATATACTTTGTTAGATGCAGAATTGGAGATTTTAAGGTGATGGATTAAAATCTATAATTTAGTTTAGTTTCTTGGAAACTAATGCGAGATTGTTAGCCCTCAGGGGAGGGAGTATGGATAGCCCTCAGGGGAGGGAGTAAGGAGAGCTCTACAGTGGCAACTGGTATCCTTACGGCCTAACCACAGAATTAGGGACTAAACTCTAGATTAGTCAATGTTCTTTATAGCACTTGGAAGAGGGTAAAGAATAAGATTGCTCCTATTTATTATATATATATATATATATTTTCAAATGATTTTAATTTTTTCACAATCCATATGCTCGTTGTAAGGGGAACAATGCTTTCTTAAATTTGAACTTTTCATCAACAAAAATTTCATTTAGTTTTCGTAATTTTACTTTTGAAAGTTTAGTTTCTGGTTTAGTTAACTTTGTCTTTTATCTACATTTTAAAAAAAAATTCACTTTAGCAGTTAATATTCAAACTTTGTACTTTACTTTTTTAGTTTAAATTATAATTATAATCTTAAGAACTATTTATAGGCATTTTCAACTTCTCTATGGGATCGATGTCCAGGACTCCATTAGAGCCCTTTATAACTTGAGTGATACGTATACTTGCGTTATTTTTAAATGAAGATTTAACAGTTTAAGAGAGTTTTAAAGGTAACCTATTTTTATTAAAAATTACTTTTGTTGGAATTATATTGCATATTTATTATTATATATGTCGCGTGAATTTTGTAATATTGAAAAATAATTATAAAATTAACACACTAAATCTGCCCGCATCAGTCACCTAGCCCAAGGCCCCTTGAACAAATCTTTGATGGGTCAAGCCAAATCATCTCAGATTTGTATTATTCATCTAAGAAGCCTCTAATCAGCTTAGAGCTCTCTCCCATGCCTCAATCATATCTATCCTCACCACCATGGTCAAGCCGCCATAGAAACTTGAAAAGTTTCCCTCCACTCCCAAAATCTTCTAAAATTCCTCTAAGAACTCTCTAAGGAGCTGCCAAAAATTTTCAATCATAGCTAAGTTCTCCCATGGCCTCTCATAGCTACTTAAGTAAGGAACCCGAGAGCCTATACACACCATCAAACTCCCTGTTAAACCTCTTAAACTTTTGCCTTTCAACATAAAAAAAATGTACTTCTTAACCTAGGTAATCAATCCCTCATGTCTTCAGGACACCACCACCACTAACAAACTTTTCTCTACCCTAACCCAGGACAATTTTCAACCTTGACATGAACACTTTCAAAATTCAAATTTCAATCTCAAAAAGCTTTCCTAAGCCTCAAGACGATCTTCTTAATCAAAATTAGGGCTTCCCGAGCTCTCCAACCTATCCTAACACCAACCCAAGCCACTATTTGGTCCAGCTTATAGCTAGAAAAATTTTAGTTTAAATTGAAGAAAGAAGGAGGTTCGTGACATCAAGGTGAAACTCTCTATGAAGCCCAATCAAGTCCAAACACCTTGGGACAAGGTGTGGATAAAAATCCCTAAAATTAGCTTCAGGTTTGGTTCTTTGTGAAAGAGATGAACACTCTATACTCATTGAATCATATAGATATGTTCGTCTAGCTTAGATGAAGCTATATGAATAAATTCCGATTGATTTTGTTAAGAATTGAGTGAGATCTTAGGGTTTAATCACACACGATTTACAATTCTCTATTCCATGGGGATGATGAAAAGATGTTGTATGTTTCTATGTATTAAAAACAAAGGACAAAGATTAAATCAGAGCACCAAACTGCAGGGAAGTACAACCAATCACAGAGCATTGCACGGACATTCTAAGACTCCGAGGATCAAGTCAGTGTCTCGTGGATAAGTGAATAAATCAAAATTTTTGATTTATTTAAATCCAAAGAGTTAAATAAACCTTTAAAAATTCAAAACTTGTAGTAAAATCATAAAAATGAAATAAAAATACCTCTGAACTCAGTGGACAGAGGATAAAATAATAAAAAAATAAAAATAATTAGCTTATATTTAATTTTAATTAATTAAATACTCAAAAGAGTATTTTAATTATTATAAATTAATTATTTGGAGGAAAAATCTAAAATTTAGATGGAAGCTTCCCTCTAATCTTGGAAACATTCTCTGATTTTTGCAAGGTAAATGACCAAACTTGAAATGACAAATTTTCTATCAAAATGGTAATTATTTTGAAAAATAACTACAAAAATGGAAATAAAAAAATAAAATTTCAAAATAAAAATGAAAATTAACAAGAAACTTAGGGTAACGAAATTAATCCCTAAAATAAAAATTTCCACTTTTGAAAACCTTAGAATAAAAAATTAAAAAATTAATTGTAAGATTAAAATTTTACACTTGAGCCCAAATTTTTCTCAAATTTGGTTTGAAAAATTAAACCAACATTAAAGCTTTGGTCTTAAGGAGTTAACATCATGGTTACCCTCTGAACCATGAAGTCACCCTTAATAGCTCTGGGTTAAACCAAGTTAAGCATAAACTTGGTTTTAGTGTAACATTGCTTAGCCTAATCCAGGTGAGCCCATAATTGGACCCAATCCAATTGGGGTTAAGCCTGAACCACAATCAGGCTTGACATGGCTCATAATCAGCTTGGATTTATCAATGGGTTTAGCCCATACTAGACCTGAGTAAGCCCTGTGTTTTATTAGGTCTAACCAACATTAGACCTAATCTAAATCCTAAGTCTAACCCAACCTAAACTTAGCCATCATTTAGGTTCAACCTACAATGGACCTAAACCCAAACCCCAAGTCCAACCTAACTTAGATATGGTCATCTTTTTAAGTCTTACCCACATTACACTTAATCTGAACATAAAGTCTAACCAAACTTAGACTCAGTCCAACCCTTTAGGTCTAACTTACATTATACCTAACCCCAACCAATGGGACCAACCTACATTAGATCCAAACATCAACAAATCCTATTGGGGCTAACCTACATTAGACCCAAACATCATCAAACATCCTTTTAGGTCTAACGTACCTTGAACCTAAACACCCTAAGTCTAACATAACTTAGACTTAGTCACCCTTTTAGATTTAACCTATTTAAACCAAAATCCAAAGTCTAATCCAACTTAGATTTAGCCTACTTTTTAATTCTAACCCACATTAGTCCTAATTTGAACCCTAGTTCAAGCCTAAATTAAACCTAGTCAAACCTTTAAGTCTAACTCATCTTAGAACTAAATTAAACCCTAGGCATAACCTAAATTAGACCTAGCCCAACATTTATGTCTGACTCATATTAGACCTAACCATCCTTTAGGTATAACTTAATTTAGACCCAGTCCATCTTTTTGGGTCTAAGTTGCATTAGATAAAAAACAAAAACTCTAGGTCTAACCAAAATTAGACCTAGCATATCCTTTTAGATCTAACTCACATTAGATCTAGCCCATCTCCAAGGTCTAACCTAAATAAGACCTAATCCAACTCTTTAAATCTAATCAACATAAGATCTAAACAAAACTCTAGGTCTAGTCAACACTAAACCTAAACCTAAATACTAGGTAAAACCAAACTTAGACATAGCACAACATTTTTGGGTCTAACCTAAACTAGACCTAATCCAACCCTTAAGGTGTAATCAACATTAGACCTAACACAAGCTCTAGGTCTAGTCAACACTATAGATACTTACACAAATATCTTTATCTTTTTCTTGTGGGTGAAAAGTTAAATTTTTAAACTAAGCATGTTCATGAAAATTAAATGTAAAAAATGTAAACATTGATTGGATACAGGTTTTTTGGTAGAAACCCGTAAGTAATTTTATTACTCCAAGAAAAAAAGGGATATAGGTTTTTTGGTAGAAGGATCCCCATAAAAAGAAAAATAATACATTACTCACCCTTAGGGATCCATTGCCAAGTAGTACAAACTCAAAAAGAACTTTGAAAAATAAGCACAAGTATACCCACCAAAAAAAATCTCCAAAATACAAGTATACTCTCCACCTATAAATCCTGTAGAAGAACAAAAAAAAAAAAGTTTAAGAAAATTTTGTTGTAGCACCAAAAAAGATCAACTTGTAAAGGTTTTGAGATAAGGGATGTTTAGGTTGTCTCCTCTTAAAAGCGGTTGAAGCTGAGGACCACACTTGGTCTTCAGAGACACCATGTTGGAATTATGGTAGTTTTAGCAAGATAGTTAGTAGGTCTGCTGGTTTCCTAAGGAGTTTAGCTCCATTTAGTGACAATTGAAGTGGATAGATGCTGAATTCTGCAAGCATCATCACTCAAGTACCAAGGAGGGCCTGCCTTTAGATAATATCTCTAGCAAAATAGAGGAACTCACTTCCACATGTTTTAATTTCCAATTTAACTTAACATACATTGAAAATTTATTCAAAACATAGCATGCATTTCATTGCACATTAACATGTTAAAATAAAATACACAACACACGAGAACTAACAGAATCCCCCATTACCTCACTACTTTTTTTTTCTACCCAATTATCCCATTCAACCACTTCCTTGACTCCCATACAAGGTCGCTCACTCACATCTTCACTATCTATGATTATCCATAGGGTTTTGATCACCCATGGATAGTTCCTAAGTCAACTCACTATAGTTGGGTTCACACAAACACACTTATACACATGCCCATTATATAATTTGCACCAAATATATAAAATAAATACAATAAAATAATAATACATAAGAAAATAGATGGAATTTTCTAAGTTTTAAATTTTTATCATTTGGCTCTTATTAATAGCTCCACCTAAAAGTGAAGCAACTCTTCTATAATCTAATAGTGGGTCACACCTTTGCACTTGTGAGCCTCATTTTTGGTCCACCTTCTGTGCATATGGACCACACCTTAAACACTATTATTCTCTCAAAAGATGAAGTCTTAGACTCCAATTCATACTAAAAATTATTTGATGACTTTGATTCTAAGGAAGAAGTGGATGACGAGGAAAAAGAAGAAACATTGAATATGAATTTTGATAAGTAGGATGGTGATTAGCAAAGTAGTGACAAGGGAGATAATTGTAGAATAATTAGTCAATTGAATAATGAGGCAAGTAATGGAAGGTGAAAGATCGGTAAACAAGTAATTAAAGCGAAAGTAATTCCTCCATCTTCTAGATAACTTTGCGCTCCTCTATACCAAGGAAGAATTTGGTTAATAGAAGAAGTGGCAAGGAAACAAGTCAAACACCTCAAAGAGAAAGCATCTCACATATTAGTACAAGAAAAGGGTAAAAAAAGGTAGTGGAAGAGCCTCGTATGAAGTGGACTGGAAAAATGAGTGAACTTCCTATAGAAATAGTGAAGCAACCTTCAACAAAAGATAATGAACAACCAATTCAAACAATCGATAGAAGATGTAAAATATATAAATTGATTCGAGAGATCCAAAGAAAATCTTTGGAATAAAGTACACTAAATAATAAAGTCTTAGACTCCGATTTTGAGCCTCATTTTTGGTCCACCTTCTTTGCATATGGACCACACCTTAAACACTATTATTTCTCTCAAAAGATGAAGTCTTAGACTCTGATTCATACTAAAAATTTTTTGATGACTTTCATTCTAAGGAAGAAGTGGATGACAAGAAAAAGAAGAAACATTGAATATGAATTTTGATAAGTAGGACGGTGATTAGCAAATTACTGGTCTCCAAATTAGTGACAAGTAGATAATTGTAGAATAATTAGTCAATTGACTAATGAGGCAAGTATTGGAAGGTGAAAGATCAGTAAACAAGTAATTGAAGCAGAAATAGTTCATCCATCTTCTAGATGACTTTGCGCTCTTTTATACCAAGGAAGAATTCAGTTAATAGAAGAAGTGGCAAGGAAACAATTCAAACACCACAAACAACAAGCATCTCACACATTAGTACAAGAAAAGGGTAAAAAAAGGTAGTGGAAGAGCCTCGTATGAAGTGGAATAGAAAAATGAGTGAACTTCCTATAGAAATAGTGGATCAACCTTCAACAAAAGATAATGAACAACCAATTCAAACAATTGATAGAAGATGTAAAATATATAAATTGATTCGAGAGATCCAAAGAAATTCTTTGGAATAAAGTACACTAAATAATAAAGTCTTAGACTCCGATTGTGAGCCTCATTTTTGGTCCACCTTCTTTGCATATGGACCACACCTTAAACACTATTATTTCTCTCAAAAGATGAAGTCTTAGACTCTGATTCATACCAAAAATTTTTTGACGACTTTGATTCTAAGGAAGAAGTGGAGGACAGGAAATAGAAGAAACATTGAATATGAATTTTGATAAGTAGGACGGTAATTAGCAAATTACTGGTCTCCAAATTAGTGACAAGGGAGATAATTGTAGAATAATTAGTCAATTGACTAATGAGGCAAGTAATGAAAGGTGAAAGATCAGTAAACAAGTAATTGAAGCGGAAATAGTTCATCCTTCTTCTAGATGACTTAGCGCTCCTCTATACCAAGGAAGAGTTCAGTTAATAGAAGAAGTGGCAAGGAAACAATTCAAACATCTCAAACAACAAGCATCTCACACATTAGTACAAGAAAAGGGTAAAAAAAGGTAGTGGAAAAGCCACGTATGAAGTGGACTAGAAAAATGAGGAACTTCCTATAGAAACCTTCAACAAAAGATAATGAACAACCAATTCAAACATTTGATAAATTGATTCGAGAGTTCCAAAGAAAAACTTTGGAATAATGTACACTAAATAATAAAATCACAGAAAATATAAGTTAATGTGAAAAAACCCATTAACGGGAAAAATTCATAGAGCCTCACAATACTAAGAAATATTGTATGAAAAAAAAGAGGAGAATCATAAAATTTACACCACACTCAAGACAATCTTTAGTTGGGAACACTTATAGACACCTCTTCTATCCTTTGTATAAAAGAATTCAAAATCGAACCCAAAAAAAAAAGAAGGAATAATCATCATAATAAGTAAAAAAAAATACCAGAATTGGTAATGTTTGTCGAGAATCTGTGATGTAGCTCTATGAACTTCCATTGCCATTGGGGCGTTGTAGTGTCATACTCTCAAGTTATGAAGCTGAGATGCTCCCCGACTGTAATACACCTTCAAAAGAAACTTATTATCAAAAAGATTGGTGAGATTAATGGCCCTGAGATGATAATTGATCGATAGCATCAAACAACATAAAATTATAGCTTTTATGTCACATGGCTTGCTGATGTGTACAATACGATTAAGCAAATACCTTAACTCGGTGGTGATTTATGCGGTGGTGGACTAGAGGGCTCTTTTTGAGCTACCACACTCAATTGGTTGTGAGCTTATGATCATGTCACATTCCTTGATGGACATGGTAAAAAGTATCAACCAAATCTTTTCATTTTGAAGTGATGAAGCAAGCACAACATCATGGAAACTTAACAAAATGATGTCAAAACTTAGGAGAAGTCATCAAATCAAGTGTTTCAGTTGAAACAGTAGAATACAACACTCATGAATAAGAATGATCAATTGAACAAAATGAAGATTAATCTTCAAGTGAAGTACAATATGTAAGATGCCTCAATGTTCATGTTTTAGGTGGAACATCATGAGAAGAACTCTAGTATATCTATAGCTTGCAACATGGTTGAGATGTGGAGGAAAGAGTAAGAATCCTCTCATCTATGTATTGTTGAGCTCAAGGAACAAATTTTGAGGAGGAAAGAATAAAAATGAAAGACCTGAAATTAGCTCGCGGGTTCTTTGAGACTTCAATACAATCACAAGAAAACATACATGTCATGAAGTCCAATTTTGGTAGGTGGAATTAAACTATGTTTGGACAAATTGATGGAATGCAAGCTCCTGGCTGCTAAGTATCTGGAGAAGGCAAAGTTCCAAGAGTTTTTGGTGTGCTGCTTGAGTGAAGATGAGGAATGGTGGTGATGAACTATGCACAATTTATTTATTTAAATAAATAGATTTATTTTACTATGATAACTTTATTACATATGCATTACACCAAAAACTATAAGATAACTTTATTTTACTATGATTATATGAATTAGATATATATTTTTATTATTTAATTACAAGTGCATTAGTAATTTAATATTTTTTTGTCAATTAAAGATAACTTTTACATTACTTTGTATGCAAATGCATTTAAATTGTTTACTATTGTAAATGTAGCAGCAATTCTAATGATATGTTTGGAACAATGTGTTTGGTTAGGTATAACTTTTGTCAATTTCGCTGATTTAATAACTAAGCTCATTTTTTTTTTTTTTTTTTTTTTTTTTTACGTTATAAAAAAATATAATCAATATTTTAAAGTTTGCATTTGGCCCCAGAAAAAAAAAATAAAAAAAAAACACTGAATTTGTGCAATAGTTCTGTCCGACAATTTCAAGTTGATTAAATCCATACTTACTAATAGCAGGAAAGTTATTGAATCATGATACTCAGATTAAATTTTGGCCAAAAAACATATTTCACAATGTATGTCTGAAAAAATGCCAACGGTAGCAGAGATCGGTCGGCCATCCTAGTCGATTAGCTGGCCATATCGTCGGATGAACCAGTAATGAAAATGTGCAAGAGATATGAATGGGTGTCAGATCTATGGAAAGGTGCTAATGAAGACAATAATAACTGATAACTACCAAGGGTATAATAGCCGGTAATTCCTAGGGAAATAATAACCAATAACACTCAAGGGCATAATAACTTGTAACTTCAATAGACAATGATGTAATTTTCTAGTTACCCTTATGATCTATAAATAAAAGGATCTCTTTCATAAATAAGAGGATTTGGAAATTCGATCTAATAAAAAAATAAATCTAAGTTTCTCGAGTTTTTTTTTTAATAAAATTTTAAGTTTGAATTTAAATTCTATCATAATCATTTTCTAACAGAAAAAGATAAGCTAAACAAAAGCAAATTTGGGTTTTATTTGATGTTAATATGTTATAGTTTGCTCTATGCTATTAATATATATATATATAAATATAATCTACTACCATCCGTCTGAACATTTCATCACATTCCTGTACTTTTCCCATCCATTCAAAATCAAACATTTCCCTCGAATTCAAATTGTGAAGCACAACAAGATAAAAATATCAACTATAAAAACGCCGGGGTGCATCTTCACCATATGAAATGCGGGTAAGATTACCGGCCGGTAGGCCGATCGATTTACCCACAAGTTCCCTTGCTGATCCCCCAATACAATTGACCCGAAATTAATATCACAAAAGCAATTGTGGAGAAAGTTGATGGATGCTTCGGGAACCAGGCTGGCACATACGTTCCATCCATTAGAAAATTGACACTTGGCATTAAAAAATCATATGTTAACTCAATACTTTTAACCACTTTGATGCTGGAGACTTCATCAACATAAGGGATATTTTCTGTGGAGTGGTATTGAAGTTTTCCAAGATATGCGACGATATCCTTATTGGCTTTCATATAAAGTAAGCGTACATGTCAAATAAATAATATATAACGAGTTGAGTATTATTCCTTTAAGAATTTTATTTTAGAAAAGTCAATTAATAATTTTTATTATCCAATATGTCATGCAACAACTAAATTTTAGTTTGTTATATGCTATTGAAATTGTCAACTAATTAAAATTTTTCTTTTATCACCAATCAAAAAACTTATTTATTATTGAATATGAATTTGTACACTCAAAGAATATAACATAAAACATGAGAGATATTCATACAAGGAGAGACTGTTTGCGTGTGCACAGTAAGAATCTGATTCTTTAAAGGTAACTGGTTAACCCCTTACAGTAGAAATGACTATCTTTTTTATATGTAAGAGGTACGAACTGGATAATTACATGATTGCCCTTACTTTTTTGGGGGTATTATAGGATATTGTGTGCATATAAAACATGATGGAGCCTATGGTTTGGCTACCCAACCGTTCGGTCGATGAGGACCTATAATCCTTGGGTTGGCCTGATATATTTGGTCAACAAATGCCACTTCAATGTTTGGTGAGAGTTGTCTCTTGTTCCAATGGTTCGAGTTGTATTGAACCATGGGTATGTGGTGATAATCTGTTGAGATTATATGCTTCTCTTATTTATTGATGCTTGTTCATTGATGTAAGCTTCGCGGTCCTGAGCGTTGACATATTATTTAAAAATATAAATACTATGTATCTAAATTTAGTAGTGAAGTATATACTTATTGAAACTACACTAATACTTCATTCAACCAAAAAAAGTAAATCATTATTAACGTTTAAAGATAAAAGAGCATTAAAAATCATTTTTTCCCCCTCAAGGAGTGAAGTGTTCTATAGCCCACATGAGGAAGACTGCAATGAATTTTTTTTTTTCCTTAAATGCAATCAATATTTCATAACGAGGGTCACAAGCATAGAAGCCGAACCCAGATAAGACTAAGGAGCACCGAGCCCGCCACGACCCACATGCCAGCCAACATTCCTTCCTCACAAAACCTGAAAGACAGTCCGGAGTCCAAATGTAATATTTGCTCCTTGAATCCCCCACCTCTAAAAACTATTACATTGGAATAAAATAAATGTGAATAAATAAGAATTTAATGATATTATAATAATATAATAATGATATTCATCACATAATATTATCAATACGCACATACACTCAACCCGGCCCCGGCCCCGGCCCCGGCCCCCCCGGCCCGTTCTCTCAGAATCTCGAGCCGGACCATAGTGTGACGAGACACATGATTAAGGACGGCGGGAAACTGACCCCATATTCGCATCGCTGGCACGGCACGTGTAGGATTTGCAGTGACAACAAGGGAGCGGGAACCACATGGGTGCGTGCTCGTGCCGGAGACGACAGCGACTGCGAGTAGATGTTTTTTACCGCTGCTCCGTCACAAAATGCTCGCTGTTTTTGCTACGCATCAAAATCGCAACGTCGCGGCAAAGCCTCTTGTAGATGCAGCGTTTGATAAATAATTTGGAAGGCAATTGTGTGGCGTACGGTTTATGGGTGAAGGAATGGCCTATTCTGCTTATAGACGACTGATTATTTCCATGAGGGAATCTACGTGACGTTTTCTTTGTTGCTTTGTTTTTGTTTTTGTTATTTGTTTATTGAAACTTGATGAGGACAGGATTTTTGATTTAGATCTTATGCTTTTTGGTCTGGGATTCACTTTTTTTTTTTATATTTTTTGCACAATCATTCTAATGAGACATTATTCATGCTATAGTAGACCTAATATAACACCAAAAGAAAAATAAGATAGGGATGAATGATATCTAGACCTAATCCGAACTTCAGGAGCACCATATTGAGAGATTGAGAAGCCAGTCAAAGTAGTTATCACTAATTGATAGTTCTATTAATAATTAGTTGTTAATCAAAATAGTTGTGTAATAGATCTTTCGGTTAGTAATAGGATATTGTTGTATTGGTTATATAAAAGATTGTACTAATGGTGGAAGTTGTATTTGAGGGTGGTTAGAGACCAAAGCTACACATATTTTCTAGGTGCATTTTTTTCTCTTAGTTGTCAGGTACCAAGTGGTACTATGGATACCAGTGGAAACTAACCAAGAATTTCATAATGAAGTCCATGAAATCTTGTCTTGTCATGAGTCCGGTATTGACCAATTGAATGAGGCTTTCCAAATTATCATAGTTGAGCTTCAAGCACAGGGACTCTCCTTGACTTCTGGACAAGAACTGGCATCAGCCCCTTTTGCCCGAGGAAACAACACATTTCAGGTCTTGAAAACTTATGACCTTTGTCAACGAACTGCCATATCAACACTTAAAATTGGCTTTGCCACAATTTAATGTTGAGGACCCACTGGGATGAATCTATAAGGCAAAGCAATATTTTGAATTTTAAAATATCATCCCAAATCAACTAGTGGAATTAGCATTCTTCTATATTGAAGGGATTGCAAACTTGTGGCATCAATGACTTACAAATTTTTGTGGTACCCTCTCTTAGGGAAAATTTACTCAAGTAATCATTTTTTCTTTCTTTGGCCAAACTAAGTAGGACAATCCATGGAAGCTCTTACTTGCCTTAGACAAAACTCCACAATATTTGCATATCAAGAGGCCTTCAAGAAGACATCACACCAAGTAGATGGCTTACTCAAATATTTTCTAGCAAGGAGCTTCATTTCCAAACTACAATACGACATTCACATGGATGTCAAACTTGAGAACCCAAGAACACCAACGAATGCCATTAGAATTGCTCAGCTGATCGAATAAAAGTTTAAATCAAATTGTAATATTATCTCAAACAAAGCCAATACTCCCCCAACAAGTGACATCCTTGAGCCTTCTCCACCATCATGGCTGATCCACATACAATTGCCAACTTATTGATTCCTTACAAACCAAAAAGCTTAAAGAGAGGCATGCAAAAGAACTGTGTTACTCCTATGACGAGAAATGTAATTCTTGCTACAAATGCTAACGACCACCACAACACTTTATGATACCCAACCACCATTTCTTGAGTAGAAGGTTACTAATATATTTGACTAGGAAGAGGAGTTAAATACCCTTTCGAAAGTTTCACGCCATGCTATTGTCGGAACAAACCTCCCATAAATCATATAACTCTAAGGAATGCTAAAAAAAATAATAACAACAACGAAGACAACAAAAAACCTTTATCCTACTAAGTTGAACCAGTTACATGAATTATTTCCCTAAAAAAATAAAAAATAAGGTGATCATCCTTATGGACGCAGGAAATACAAACAGCTTCATTGACTAAATGCACATAAGAAAATATGACTTCTAAATAACTAGAACACCACACTCCAAGTAATGGTGGCTTAATGAGAAAAAATAGATTGCAATGGATTAATTCTAGGAGTTCATTGTTTTGTTCAGAATTACATAATCATGGTCGATTCCTACGTCCTCCCAATCGTTGCATGTCAAATCATCTAGAAGTGTAATGGCTTGAGACCCTTGGACCATTGGAAAAATTATAAACAACTCACCATGAAATTTTATCCTTGAAAGCCACCTCATATATTTAAAAGGGTTGCATACAGATAAAATAAATGTCATAACCTTTGAAGAGTTTTGTATTTTCCCTAATAGAGGATTCTTCCTCTACATTGTCTCTACAGAATATAATGATGTATCTTGTGGATGCCCACTTCAACAAGTTCAAATGACTCTTTCATAATCCCAAAGTTTACAACCAACCTACCTATGGACCACCACATATGCTTGTAGTGGTGGGAACATGATCAACACAGCCAGAGGACAAAGAGATGAATCCTGGCCAGTGGGATTTGAGAGTCATTCCAGGCTAGAAACGAAACAAGTCATGGTGAGGGCATAGTCCGCATATCCAAAGGATAGAGAAATGATTTTCAGCTGACATGACTTAAATATCTCCCCGAGCTGGGGCCAAAAAAATTTTTGGTAGGGACATGGCCCACACAACTAGGGGACACAAAATTGATTCGCAGTCAGTGGGATTTCAGTGTCATCCCAACCTGGAACCAAAGTAAGTTGTAGTGAGGACATGATCCGCTTAGCACATAGCTAGAAGAAAAAGAAAAGTTTCTCAACATGTGAGATTTGAGCATCATCTCAAGCCAGAACTGAAATAAATTGTAATGGGACATAACTTACATAGCCAAAGGATAGAGAAATGATTCTCAGCCGATGATATTTGAGTGTCATTTCACGCTAGAACCAAAGTAAGCAAAGGAATCTTTTGATAATCCTATTTTCTAGATTGTAACAACCTGTTCCTAGTATTTTAGACCTTTCTACCTAACTTGAGGCCAAGAGAAGCCTCCGAGTGACCCTACTTAATGAAAACTAGGACAAAAGACATCTCATCAAAAGGTGATGCTTTAGAAGCACATCTAGTACTCTTAGATGATGCAACATCTGGTGGAATAGAAATCCTCAAAAACATGTAAGGGCCACTCGAGAGACTGAAATGTAGAAGGGCACTAAAATGCATCCTCATTTGACATTTGCCTCTCCCTCGAAGGAAGGGTAGTACCGACACGAGCAACTATAGCAAAAGAGATGCCATGAGCACAACTCCTCTTCTTCAGAGGAGGGCCTATAGTAGACACCTTAGAGGGCATAAGATTACTCAAGGTAATCTTAACAAAGTGCTTTTTTGACCTCACTTTTGGTTGAGGTTTAGTTTTTTCTCTTTAGTAGCATAAGGTCTAGCCATAGGACTGTCTAGCCATATACATAAGGTCTAGCCATAGGACTTTCCTAATGACTATTCCTAAAAAATTAGAAAAGGAACTCTCACCATTAGAAACTCTAAACTCCTCTTTGCTCAACTTGAAGTTTCACATATTGGTCCTAACCTCTAAACAATTCATCGGGGCTTGAGACTTCATCTAGAGGTTCGTTGGATCCAATCGAAGCTACTACAACCATTTGATTGAAGCCTCCCCTCTCAGACAAAGGTATTGAGCTCTAACCTTAGCTCAAGCTTATTTTGATTCTCCATTTGTAATGGCTTGATTTTATACTTGATTAACCATATAGATGTGTTTGTCTTGAGTAGATGAAGGTTTAGAAATAAACCCCATGTGATTTGGTTGAGTCTAGACAAAGATCTTAAAGTTTTAGTGCGAATGGCTTACAAGTTAGGTCACTTGGGGATGATAACGAGAGCCGTGTGATGGCGCGTTTATTTCATCAACAGAGGAGATCGAGTAGGACAAATTCTTGGTGCGTGAACTGTGGGCTGCGTGGCAGCTGAGGTGGATGACGACGTCGAATAGTGGAGCGCTGCGTGTGAGTTCGGAGCCGTCGTAGAATCCAGTTAGCGCCGCTTGGATAAGTAGAAAAATAGGGATTTTTGAATTATTTTAAATGCTTAAATTTCAAAAATCCATTTCTTTCTCTAGAAAAATTATAAAAAAAGTACTCTCTTACTCACTGAATAGAGGAGAATAATATGGACTAAAAATAAAAATTATTTTCTTATTCCCTGATTTTTAATGAATTAAATACCTCCTGGAGTATTTTATTTCATTATTATAAGACATTGTTTGCCATGGCTTGAAATGTTTAAGGCTTATTTCTCATCCCAAAGGAGAAGTTTTCTGATTTTTCCAAGGTCAGAGGACATCTCTATGCTTCTAGTCCTAATTTTTAAGCTAGGGTGGCCATTTTGGCTTATTTTAATTATATAAATAAAAATATCATTTGAAAAATTATGGGAATAATTTTAGTAGGTTTCTTGTGATCAGAGAAGTCTAGGAAAAAAATAATAATGTCTTGAATTAACTTGTAAAATTTCTATATAAAATTAAATGTAAATATCTTGTGTTAATTTTTGTAAATTATATACTTTTCAAAAATCAACAAAATTAATCCAATATTATTCATAAAAATCATGTTTATCCACTGTAAAAATCTGAGAATTATTTGATTTGGTTTAAGTATTACAGTTGATTTTCTAACGAACCTTGTACTTTTGTACAACAATAATTATATTAAATTAAATACATTTGAGAAAATTATGAAAAGTGGTTTTCTGAGTTCCTTGTGATAAGAGACATTTGGGAAAAGTAAAAATTATTTTTTAGAGAATACTTAATTTTTAAGCTTTATTTTGAATTTTAAAATAATTAAAAAAATTAAGAAATCCCAAAAATATCAAAATACTTCAAAATGTGATCTTTGATCACTTGGAACTCATTAAATTTTTCCTAATTTTCCTAATTTTCCTAAGTTGAAAATAAATTTTAAAGGCTTAAAAGTGGATTTTCTTCATTTTCCTATTAAAATTATTATGAAAAAATAATTCAAAAAATCATGAAATTCTGTCTAAGTATTTTTCTGACCTGAAGAAACCTCTAATAATTTTCTCATAAATAAAAAACTTTATTTTGAAAAAGTCAAATAAATCAATTTATAAGGAATCCTATTTTATGGGTTTAAGTAAATATTTAATTTAAATTAAATTTTAAGAAGTCCATATATTCTCCTCTAACATTATAATTAACTCATGGATATGACACTCTAGACCCTCAAAGTCATTTGGGTTATTCTTAGTGAGTTATGAAGTGAAGTACCCTAAGGGAAAAGTGGTAATTTTAGACTTTAGTGCCTTAATAAAATTTAGGATTAACCAAGGGAAAATGTGTATTTTGATCTTGATAAATATGTTTGGATGATTGAAATACAATGAGGTTAAAAGGTAGAAACTCACTCGCCACCCTTGCACAACACGCCACCCTTGCACATCCTCCTAATCTTCATGACTTGGAAGTCAATTAAGATCAAATGATTCTTAAGTGACGGGCTTAAGTCGGAATGATGATAATTTACTTTTCTTAAGCCCAAAATTGAGGATGGTTTGACCATTTGATAAGATGTTGATCACTTAAATAAAAAATTTTTGATAATCACCATTTCACTTATCATGATTGTTAAAGGCTAAGTAGTGACCTAGGCTCAATGTCTAAACTCAATTGATTAGATTTAGAAGATGATATGATTGGTGATTAACATCTTTAAACATTATAAACCTGAACTTAGTTGTGGGCACCATAATACTTAAATGACTTAAACATGTCCTAGGGACACCCACTCACATAACTCTTAAATGAAGCATCAATCAATTAATTGAGTACCATATCCTCGAGATAATTAAATTGTCAAGTTTCACTGAGCAACGGGGTAGTCAAACTTCAACCTCAGATGATTAATGGAACAATATGATAAGTCCAAAGTGAACTCGGAATATTTCAAGAGATCTTGAAAGTGATCTAGAGTCATGCCTCGAGCATTTTGAAATCTATTGGAGATTCTGCAGGGCAAATTGGACTTGCCATTTTTTGCTCTAAAATCATCCATTAGGATCTTCTGAGATTCAATAAAATCATAACTTGGGGTTTGGTAGCTAAACCTTCATCTACTTTTGTAATTTAAATTCCTTACAAAATTATATACATGCCTTGCAAAAATCTAATCTTTTAGGCGGTGGAATGAGAAGAATCAACAGTTATGCTTTTAAATTAATGCATTTACCTTTCTATACTTCTTGTCTCGAGCTTGCATGTTAAGCAACGATGTCACCCTGCATGAAAACCAAAACTGCTAGGATCACAAAATCAAAATCAAAACTAAAATCAATCAAGATAAACTTCACCGTCACAACATTCAAAATATAAAATAACTCAAAATTTAATACAAACATCACAAAATAACAGTTGCAACTAAATTAAGATGGCTCTATCGGATGATCGGGAATCCCTCGGAGGAGGTAACCTACGGTTACTAAAAAGATTTCCCACATACTAAATAAATGTTTGGAACTCATTAAATTGAGTTTAGTAAATTCATTTGGACTAAGTGAATCTGAAAGAAAATAGTATTGTCAGAACGAGGGAACTGTAGGATCCTAACCGGTATCACTCTAATCAACTTTAACATGCCCCATAATATGTCCCCCATAAAATTTAAGGAACTACAACCATAAGGCCCGATCATAACCATAAGGACATATGATTTGACATCATAACCTGACACATTAGAAAACTTAAACTCGTCGAGACGAGGAGCTTGGAGCTAGCATGGTGGGTAGCATTCTACGACAACGATCTACAACAGTAAGAAGACCTGTAACAACATATCTTTCTTTAGAATTAAATAAAAAAGCCATAGGACTTCGGGGTGGTTTGCTTATGAAACATTAATCCTCAACTTTTCTTTAGGCTTTTGTATAGCCCTGCTACACAATATAAGCCCTAAATCATTTTAGAATTCCAAGTTTGTCGTTCGTCGCGACCTAAATCCTCACATCTTCCAGGCTATTCGTGTGATTTTTTCACATGGATGTAAGCCCTATTCAAATAAAATTAACATGATGAAATATTCAAATAATTTCTCCTCAAAACCGAAGCCAACTAACAGGATAGCTTGGGAAGTCATCGAGGTTATCCTCCGGATCTATGACATCCCTTAGTTCTCCCTCCTTTGGACTCTACAATAAAATGCTCTACAATAAAATGTTCCAAATTAAAATGTTCCAAATTTATGTCATTCCCTTTTTTTTCACACCTCTTTGTCCGATCTCGTTGAAAAGTCCTATCCTTTTGACCTCTTTAAAAGTAACATTTCCTGATTTTTATCAAGAATTTTCTTAGGTGACTTCGGTTATCTAAGATATAATTAACTATAGGGGCTTGCCCCTATAGGAAGCTTTTCTGAACCCAGTTTAATATAAACCCTATTTAATTTTTTGTATTAAATAGGAGAACTTGTCGGTAAATAAAATGGTTTCGCAGACTGACCACAACTTTTTTATATATCTAAAAATACAAAAATTTGATACCGTTGCTGGAAGATTTAAATCTACGGCAAAGACGCCAAAAACTTGATGCGACTTTTAATATGCAAGAATTTATGAACCCAGATTTATATATTTATAATAATTTTGTAAAGTCACAATTTCAAACACAAGTATACGTATCGCTCAAGTAATACGGGGCTCTAGCGGAGTCCCGTTTATCGATCCCACAGGGAAGCAAGGTAAGAGATCCTTAATCAAATTCTAATCTACTACTATTAGTCCTTAGTTTGGAAGTGCGATGAAAGAGGTTTTACTAACAGATACTCCTAAATGTAAGCCTTGAGTTTAACACAACTAATAACTACTCCTAAATGCAAGTGTTAAATGTAAAGATAGTAACTATAACTAAATGCAAATATTAATTCTAAAGATAACCCTTTTTGGATGAATTCGTTTGGAGAATTTTGAGATATTAAAAACTACTATTCTTATGTAATGAATTGGATAATGTAAAGGAATCAGATGCATTAAATATTGTATATGCCAAATAAGAGCAATCCTATTCTTTACCCTTTGGTCTAGGCATTGACTAATCCTATATGCTTGTTTATTGAATCCGGGGCTAGGCTGGGAGGATATCGGCTCTCACTTCGGAGCTCCCACGTTCCCCTCGGGTGAGGGCTAACATCTCCGCTTAAGTACTCAAACAATAGGACCGAATTGGGGATTTTAGTCTGTCACCCTAATATCTCCAATTGTACGCCCATCAAAGTATATTTCTCTATTTATTTGCATTTAACTCCCACGAACTTAAGCATCCATGGAATCTGAATGTGGTTCCACTTTGTTGAGAATTACACCGCTTTTTCGGGTCTTAATGCAATTACAACTAATTTTAACACTACAATAGGCCTTTATTTTAATGTAAATAAAGTGCAAGTAAAAACCATCACATTTATAATTAAATTCGCTTCTAACATGCATCACAAAATCCTAAACATGAATTCTACTCATTACAAAATAAAAGTAAAATGAAAACAATGACATAATCTTCTGATACCATTATTTTCAAACAAGAAGAGAGTAAGAGAAGCCCATCACAAAGCACGAAGAAAACACAACAGAAACTTCATTTAACCGAAGCAAATCCACTAGATAAGTGTTTACAAAAATCAAAAGATAATGAAAAACACAATACTTAGCTTTTTTCCTTTGAAAGAAAGACGAATATCTCTCCCACAAAGTCTCCCGTTGATCCATGCAATGCTAAAACATCTTCTTACAAAATCTCTCAAAATCTCCTCTGCAATCTCTCCAAAAGGGTAGAAATCTACATTTCTACGTAGAAATCTACATTTCTAGTAGAAATCTACATTTCTACTTCTATTCTAAAAACCCTAAGTTTTTTCCACACTTTTCCTAACATTCCTCTCACACAAAATCCCCTTTTTTCTAACCTAATTCATTCTTTTAAAGTGTTGGGATGAAGTTTGAAGAGTTTCCATAAAGAGTCCTTTCAAAAAGCATCAAAATATGTTAAATTTCGGCCCATAACCACCAAAAATCTATCCATAATCGTCCCGGGCACCGTCGGCGAGCTCGAGGGCACTGTCGGCGAGCTTTTCTGTCATTTTTTGGTCTTCTCGGGTAAATCTCGCCGTCGGTGAGCAGACTGCGCAACTCTACCGTTTCTCTCCGTTTTGCACATTTCAGTTGTGTTGTGTTCATAACAGATAGCCCTAAAAAATAAGCATGAAAAAAACCTTCCTTTAAAATGTAATCTCATTAAAAAATATGCAAGAAGTGTAAAAGAGATTAAGCATCGAAAGACTTATCGAAAGGTGACAGGGACACTTCTAGTTCAAAATTCATATTTTGGTCCTTTTCGCTTCAAATTCACTCTTATTTGCACGTTTTTGCTCTATTGACTATAATTCGATACCTGCATCAAAACATAAAAAATACCCTTCTTTAAAGTGCAATATCATCAAAAATAGTGTAAAATAGGTATGAAAATCTCAACATATTTTTCTTTGGTCAAA
>NW_018164523.1:686131-689177 GCF_001263595.1 Phalaenopsis equestris
GATCTATTGTAGTAAAGTTTTAAGTTTTGATTCAGAAAAACTATAAGTTTGATCTAAGTAAATACCAAAGTAAGAATTTCAAAAAAAATTCAAGTAATTAAATTAACTCTGAAGAGGAAATTTTATTTTATAAAACTTATTTCATTTTTAAGGTGAATTTTTTTTGTTTATTTTTCTTTTTTGATTTTAGGTTCCCAAAATAGGAGGAATGAATATTCAAGAAAATATTTTATTTTATTAGAGGAATATTTCTTTTCCAACAGTGGGATTGTGGGAGCAATGAATGATGACACAATATCAATTTCTTCAACGTACACTATGACGATGAAAATGTCGATTCATCAGATGTTTACTCATCCCGTCAAAATCGATATGACGAAATTTGACGGAAAAATGAAACTTTAGCATGTGACAATGTGAGATGATAGATGTGATTTGTTTTTTGAATCTGGAGGAGTACTAGATTGCGAGGAATATTCTGAAGAGATGTTAAAGAGAGATTAGTTCAAGATGAACCGGAGTGCTTGTGGCTTAATTCAAAATTTCTTCTCAGAAGAGCAAATATGTGGTGATGATGGAGACTTCCGCAGGAAAATTGTGCAGGATGCTGGAGAACAAATATCGAAGAGCATGAAGAATCACCTCCATTTGATGCTTCGACTATACATATTTCAAATGAGACGAGGGGTTACTATTGATGAGCACTTGACTTCATAAAGAGGTTGTCAGATTTGCTAAGTTTGGATGAGGAGGTTCGAGATGAAGACAAGACACTTTTGTTGAATTCGCTCCCAGAAGAGTACAAAAACTTCAGGATAACACTCACATGGGAATGGGGTTTTGAATTATTGCAAAGTGAGTGAGACGTTGTTGAATCATGAGTTCCATTGAAGAGACGAGAAGTTCGTATAGATTGAGTCAATTGTGGCACTTACACTCCACGTGATAGATTAAGTAGAAGAAGAAAAATTCGGCAAAGAAAAGAGGCAGCGATGAAACTTTTCAAAAGCGAGACAAGTTTTGAGAAAAATCAGTGTGTTTTTCTGTTTAAAGACTAGTTATTGGAAGAAAGATTGTCTGAAGCTGAAGAAAAAGGGAAAAGAAGTTGCATTTAAGTTGAAATCTAATATCATTGTGAAAAGATGTGAAGAGGCGTATTCAGATGTATTATTATTTGCAATTTCTCACAGTTTGTGTGAAGATGATTCATGTTGGATTCTGAACATAGTGCTACCTATCACCTTTATCGTCATGAGGGTGGTTATGTACGTACAAGGTGTAGTGAGTATCTTTATGTGGATGCATGATGTTGTTGTGATAGAGCTGATCGATGTTAAACATGTTCTAGATATCGGGAAAAATTTGTTGTTTGTCAAGGTTTTAAAGCCTGAGGGCTACATGATTGTTATTGAGGCCCGAGTTCTGAGAATATGTCATGGAGCAATGATTTTTATGAAGCGAGTTTGTCATCACAACCTTTACAATCTTCAGAATAATACAATGACTGGGACGACTCTTGTTGTTGATGATTCTTCTGATGCCACTAAATTATGGCATATGCGGTTAACACATGCTAGAGAAGCTTCACTTCAGGCTTTGATGAAATTAATATTGATCAAAAGAGCGATCACCTGCAAGATAGATTTCTGTGAATATTTTGTATTTTGAATGAAGACACAAATATATTTTAATAATATTATCCATTGTACAAAAGGTAATTTAGAGTATGTTCACACAATTGTTTGGGGTCTGACAAAGACAACATTCAACGGACATATATACTTTGTCTTTTTTATTGATGATTGCTCCATATATGTTTCGGTGTATATCATGAATCATAAAAGTGAGGTATTAGAGATTTTCATAACTTGGAAGAAGTGAGTGAATACACTTCAGGTGTGTCCTTGCAAGGGTGCTAGAGAGCTGGGATATATTATCACTATACTGTTTGATAGACACCACAACAAAACGAGGCGATAGAGAAGATGAACTGATTTCTGGTGAATAAAGTTTGATATATGTTATTCAATGCTGATTTTGATAGTCTATAAGAACGAGGCCATAGACCATGTCGATCACTTGGTGAATCATCTACCTTCTGCAACTATTGGGAATAATACCGCAAATGAGATATGGTCGGGGCATCCTCTTAAAGATTATGAGCACATGAGAGAGTTTGGGTATCCAACTTAATACCACGTGCAGAATGATAAACTGGAACTACGAGCAAAAAAGATAATTTTCATTGGCTTCAGGCATGGAGTCAAAAGCTTCAAGCTATATAATCAATCAGACATAAAGGTTGTCTTTAGCAAGGATGTGAAAATGGATAATACAAGCTTGTTGAAAAATCATGACTCGAGGCAGATAAATAGATCTACTGGGACCACAATTATGCCACAGAAATTGGAGTTTGATGCAACTTCATTTGGTCCACATAAATCGTCCACTCCAACTTAGATACCTGATTCTGTTGTAGCTCAGGAGGCATATGTTGATAGTGCCCGGAGGAGGTGGATTAAGATGCTGAGGATGAAATTTCTGCTCAGGAATCTATAGCTAGAAGAAGAATCATGAGCCATAATGTCTCAAAACTAGCTTAGTTAAGGGATCACATTGCATTTGCACTTTCAACCACATAGGCAAAACTTCCTTGTCAGTATAAGGAAGTGGTGGAGAGCCTAGATTGCGATCTTTGGAGAGTGAAAATGATTAAAGAGATGAATTCACTTCGAAAGAATGTTACTTGGAGGTTTGTGAAGCTTCCTCTGAGAAGAAAAGTCATCAGGTGCATGACCAGAGAAAATATGTTGAGATTTTCATACTTATTTTATATTATTTTTGATGATATTGCACTTTAAAGAATGATATTTTTGATGTTTTGTTGCAGGAATGATAAATTAGGGTCAATGAAGCAAAAAGATGCAAAAAGGAGCGAATTTGGAGCGAAAATGACCAAAATATGGAGAATTAAACTAGGGCGCCGACGGCGAGCTTTTCCTGAGGCTACAGGACAAAATTCTCCAGAAGCCCGCCGAAGGCGGCA
>NW_018164523.1:690443-690996 GCF_001263595.1 Phalaenopsis equestris
TCCAAGAAAGGAAGTAACAAAATTGAGATGGAACTATCATTGTTAAAATTCATAATGTCTTATAAAACTCAAGTTCAGGTGAGACCCGAGTTGTAGTGGACTCTTCAATCCAACTGCAACAAGAGAACATACAAGTCTAACCATAATAAGAATTTAATGAATCATCTCCCTCATGATACACAAAAAGAAAAACAAAATACTAACAATCCAAACATCTACCAAACATCAAGCAAACAGATCAATCCACACTAAAGCAAACACAGTACAACACTAACAATCATTTCTCTTAAGCATACTAAATCAAACCACACAGATAACTAAGGGTTGCCTCCCATAAAGTGCTTGATTTAACGTCGCTAGCTCGACAAATGATTCCACCTGGATCAAAATTCCAATTAAGTAATCCTTGATTGCTAGCCCAATTTTTTCCAGATCCAGAGATTCATACAAAGTCCTCGAATTTAAATTTTTCTTTCAGCTCTTCCTTTTCATATTGACTCATATCCTTGTTCCTCATATTCTTTCTAGATCCAATATTCTTCTAGTAATTTTC
>NW_018164523.1:691096-702064 GCF_001263595.1 Phalaenopsis equestris
TAATAACACCGCCGCCACAATTTCCCCCCAACAACACGGCGGTTTTGCTCGATACCCCATAATAACACTGCTTCCGCAATTCCTCGCCAATAATCTTGTGATTCCTTGCCAATAATACTGCAGTTTTGCGCAATACTACCGCAATAACACTATTGTCGCGGTTTTGTGCTAATAACATCACAATAACACGTTGATAACACCCAAAATAACACCACCTGAAATACCTAAAATCCAAAAATTGACCAAACTAACCACTCCACACCACATTGACCCTAAGGTCAACCCAACCCTCATATGGTCAAATTGATCATTCTGGTCAACCCATAGTCCAATAGGTCAACCCATGATCCAATTAACCTATGATCTAAATGGTCAACATTGGTCAAATGGTCAACCCTAAACCACCATAATCAACTCATTGTCATATGGTCAAATTTTCATTCCCCTAATTAATCAATCAATTAATTAATTAAAAGAATGAATTTAAGATCCATTAAACTTAGGTTTAAACCCTAAAACCATAGCCCAAAGCCTAAGCCCATGGTTTAAGCCCATGACCCATCTAACAATGGGTCATCCATAACCTAGAATAACATATCAGGTTACTTGATGACCCACACCCAACCCATATTCCAAATAAAACCAAAATGAGAAATAAAAAAAAACAGAGAAAGAAAACAAACAAGTGAAGTTATGGCTACCTAACCCCCCTCCCCCCACACCTGGCTCCCTAGTCTAAGTGACCCAAGTCTCTTCATGCTTGGGTCAAGGAGAACCTCTGTCAAGCTCAACCACCTCATCTCCTCCCTCCTCCAATGCCTCCATGCCATGGATTTCTCTCCTTTCCTCTATTGGAGCTAACTCGGACAAAACTTCCAAGGAGAGAAATTGCCTCCATAACTTCCCTCCATGATCTCTGAAAACACTTCAGAAGAGTCCGGAGATTCTCCCCAGGCCAGCTTTGGCCATATTCAAGCCCTCCATGGCCATTAAAGGCAAACCCGAGAACTTAAGAAGGGGAGAGAATTTCCTAACCAGTGTCTGAGACCGCTGACCCTCTACACAAAGAACATTGCCCTTTGATCTAGACACACCAAACCCCCCCCCCCCCCAACCCCCAAGACTTCTCCGTGACCATGAAATCCTAATTTTGCCATCAAAATCCAGGGCAAATTTTGGGTATGACATAAACCATACCAAAGCTTTAAACTAACTCTTCCAAAAGCTTCGCTAAGCTACACAAAGACACTCCCAATAAAAATTGAGCCACCTCGACCACTCTAACCTAGCTCAAGACCAAACCGTGAGGCCAATTCACCTAGCTTATACTTAGGCCCGATTTTAAATCAAATTGAGCTAAGGAGGGGTTGTGTAAGGTCAAGGCGATCGTGTCCGGCAAACCTAATTGAGGCCACACTTCTTGGGTAACAGTATGGTTCACAAACCCTAACAAAAGTTTCGGGTTTGATCTTTCGTGAAAGAAATATGCACATAATGCTTAAGTAGCCGTATGGATGTTTTCTTCGTGCTTCGATGAAGCTTTAGAAACAAATCCCGTGAAATTCCATGGAGAATCGAAGGAGATATAACCATTTAATCATGAATGGTTATCGGTTCATTTCCGTGTATCGAAAATGAATTGTGTTGATCAAATCAAACTGTCGAACAGTTCATATGAAGGAGGCCGAGCCACGGGCCAGCTCGGACTACAGCGTTATTACTACGAAAGCTTCTGAGAACTTTTTCTACCTTCTCTATGGAATCAAGATTCCGGACTCAAGTAAAGCTCTATATTACTAAAGCGATACGTGCACTTGCGTTGATACCCTAGCACTTGGGTGGAGGTTGTGAGTTAAATTAAATTATCATTAAATTGTTGTTAGCTGTTGGGGTGGTCATCAGTGCCTCCATGACACCCCCATCATTAAGGTTGCTACCTTCATGTCACTCTCATCTTTAGATCATTGTCTCCACGACACGCTCACCCTTTCAGCTTGTTGCATCCACGGTACGCCCACAATTTCGAGTCACTGCCTCCACGACGCACCCATTCTTCATGCCGTTGTCTCAATGGCACGCCCACCCTTTTAGGTCACTAACTTCAAGGCACACCCATTCTTCGAGCGACAGCCTCCACGACATGCCCACACTTTAGGGTCACTGCCTCTAAGACACACCCATTCTTTAAGTCGCAGCCTCCAAAGCATGCTCACCATTTCGGATCACTGCCTTCACGTACACTTCCTTTGGTTCGTTGTCGTCATGACACGCACACCCTATTGAGTCACTACCTCTACTGCACACCCACTTCTTTAGGTTGTTGCCTCCACGACACGCACACTCCTGAGTTGTTGCCTCCACGACACACTCTTCATTACTTTTACCATACGTTTGTTTGCATTTGCATTTGCATGCTTGCATGATAGCTAGTCAGGCTTTATAGGTTAGTGAATCTATGTTGGTCGCGATGTCTTAACGGTCGCGATGTCTTAACGAGCATAGCTTGTCGGGTCGATCCCGACGAGCAATGCAAGTTATCGCATCTGGATTGACGGGAGTATCATTGTGCTAACAATCCAAGAAATCTAACTTATTTCACCTTGCATGTTACTGATATGCATTTATGACTTTTTTTTAAAACTTAAAATATATATTTTGTTATTTATTATGTCCACTATAATTTTAAAATTATGCATGTAGCAAACTAGACCTAGAAATTTTACCCTCTGCATTTTGATGTTGGTTAGGATACATTATCGTTAGATTGTCTGTTAGGCTAGGATATAGCGGGCTAGGTTGTATTTTCAACATCTCTAGTTATTATTCTTTGTCAGCTTGTTTGTTCTAGCCAAGTGTCACTTTTGTGTTTATTAGTGTGTCTATGTATGCTAGTTTTGATATGCATGGTAGTATATTAGATGGTCGTGTGCATGGAAAAATTTTATGCCTGGACTCCGGACGTAGCTCTACGTGCGGACTCTAATAGTATGTCGTCATGTGTTCTACATTGTGGAGGTTATTTCGGGGTTATTAAAGTGAAACTACGGAGGTTATTTCGGAGTTATTGAAGAAAAAATCATATATTTCACTTCATTAACCACAAAATAACCCTGAAATAAAATCCGCGGTTCCACTTCGACAACCCTAAAATAACATCATGTATTTTATCACATCACATAGATGTTATTTTGATGTTATTTTTGGGTTATTTCGAGATTATTAAAGAGACATTCATATATTTCACTTCAAAAACCCCGAAATAACACCGCGGGGGGTTATTTTGGGTTTATTGAAGAGAAATTCATATATTTCACTTCAATAACCCCGAAATAACACCGCAGAGATTATTACGGGGTTATTTCAGGATTTTGCGAGGGTTATTGGAGTTCGCAATTTATTTTTTTAGGTAGGCCCGATATAGCACACATGACGGTATATTATTAGATGGGCCCAATATAGTACACACAGGGGGTCATACCATATATATGTACAAACACAAGTACAATAAAATGGAGAGCAAATTAATGATTATTACTAATCCTTTCTACATGTGCTACTTAGCTCCCCCACCAAGAATAGCCTAAACATGTTGCATGTTTGTTTGGCTTTCCTGTTGACATTATTTTCATATAGGTCGAGTATTTTTTTTTTATCTTTTTTCTCTATACTTTTTAGAGTCCTAGGAGAGTCTCGTATAAGAAATAAGGCACAAGCACGGTTCCAAGACGTAAACGGGCGGGATCATGTGACGGGGACTAGGAGATGTTCGCTTGTGTCTCGTATCTTAATTCAAAATCTTATTGATGTATAGAATTATGATCAAACGTGTACTTATGTGAAGTTTGACCGTATTTTTCTCTTATGGGATATATCGCATTCCCAACGGTACCAGCCTTTAATTATTTCAAATTTGGCTTATTTTTATTGTTTTTCGTGCATGTTTGCATGCTTGGGTTGCTTTCCCACTTTCTTTCTGGTCTGCCTGAGATGCTACAAATTGCAATTTAAGCTCTCTAGGACCGTAAAATTGTAAATTTTTTATTAAGAAAATCTTAATGAAAAAATTTCAAGATAAATTAAAATTTAAGATTAAAGGATTCAAGACCTTCAAAAAACTTCTTTTTTTTGCATGACCTTCGGGTCAAATTTTAAATGGGTTGCATAGCATGACTCTCACCCAAGTCATAATTAATAAGGTTTTTAAAATATCTAAGAATCGATCTAGATAACTACATTAATTGCATGTCTTTAGGAGAAGCGTCCATGTTTCTCTAACCTGACTAGCCCAACATAGATTTTTATATAGGTTGTTGTCTAATACCCTTAGAGTATCAGCGGCTTCGCAGACTCTAACGGGAAATAAGTCTTATTGTTGAGAGTGTTTTTAGCTTTGTAAGTGGATCACTGATTCTCTTCCTTTCTAGCGACATCCTTGCCACTTCGGCGGGTATAATTCTCACTTCTTAGAGCTTCATCTGATAATCATATGATAGAATTTTGTTCCTTTAGCCTTAGGGCTACCTAGGTTCCCACGGATGACTCAATTTGTGAATTTTTGGCCAGGGATCCCGAGACGTGTTGAGTCGACTACCTTCACGACCTGGTACACATATAGTCTTTGTAGCTTGGGATTACAAATCCGTTATACCCGACCTAGTTATCTCTACCTATTAGAGATTACTCGTCCCTTCCTTTGACTACCCACTTTGAGTCATGTCGCTTCTTCTGTTGTCTTTGATATCATCTTGACGACTCGATTACTGATGAGTTGTCACCCATTTGGGATATAACGATTTGTCATCTGCCCTTATGGTCTGGATGTGCTTTGACGTATTTGGATGTCCATCATGATGATTTGGTTATTTTGTAGGCTCCACATGTTGATGAATCTATTATCATCATGAGACCGTGAGAGATTCACTCTTCGTCTCGTGGCTTAACGGGAGCTTTGAAAGCATCGGAGCATTCCCCTGCAAAATACTTATCCTTTGATAGCTCTGTGCTAATTGTCACTTTAAATGTAAGCAAAACTCTCTGGATCAAGAGTATTCTTGAGCGACACGTAAGATATAATTAACCAAGTGAGATATGTGCTCTTGAGAGCACTTTGGACCTAAGAACAGAAAAACACACATGAATCTTTGGTTGTGGGAAGCTTTCGTAGGCATTCTTTCGCGGGTATTTGACACAAGCTATTTCAATCTGATCTTGCTCGGACGTATATGCTTGACCTGTCCTAACGAGGTTTACTGCACGGAAGTTCTCCACGTTCTTTCTCTTATTTTTTTGTCTTTGTCGTATGTCATGCTTTTCCGATTCCTCTCTTTTTCCGATCATTCGAACGATCCAGAAAAGAGACTTATTCTAAAAAAAAATATATCCTCTCTTTTTCCGATCATTCGAACGATCCAGAAAAAAGACTTATTCTGAAAAAAAAAATAAATATATATATATATACAACGATGGACAAAATGACGACTCCTTTTAAAATAATAAAAAAAAGAAACGAAAACACATGACGCATCACATGCAACTTCAATTCAGGAAGTTATAAAAATATTGTAAGAAACTCCAAAAATTTATGGATGTTGTTTTGCTTGTTTTCAATGAAATTGCTAGAAGATTTGACTAAGAGAGAGTTCTTAATGTCGCTGACACCTAATCGTAGGGATAATTAATTACATTACTTTTATGAGAAACAGGATATATACTAGTGTGTTATTTTTGGACTTTTTATGTTTGATTGATATGGGTGTAGGACTTGCTATTATATTTTTCATTATTTTTAGACTAATCAGTATTATGGTTTTTCTTTAATTTATTACTTGTTAATACATAAGTGTTATTTATGTGTTAGAAACAGCAACAATGAATAACATGGATAAAGAAAGGCGCCGCATACTTGGGCGCTTAGGCATCAGCCTCTGGGTGCTTAAGCGCCCAAAACTGAAACCAGTAGTTGAAGCAATTCGGACTTCAAGATCACGAGAGATCATGGGAGAGATAATATAAAAACTGAGGAGAAGAAGTGGGGTGGGGTTGCTGCTTTTAGCTTTTTCGCTTCAATTCTAGTTTTTCTTCGCTCGGGCAGTGAAGAAAATTTAGGCAGATCATCAACGGCAAAAGATAGGAAGTGTGAGAGGTTCTGAGAGATAAGTGCTTATATTTTCATCTATTCTTTATTGTGGAGAAGAGAAAGATAAGTTCTTTTATGTAGTTTGTTGTAATCTATTATTTTCAAAACTCTTGTATTTTGATTTCTCTTTTAATAAAATGAATATGTTGGTGTGCATAAGCATGAGTAGTAAGTAATATTCCAATTTATTCCTTGGGATGGGTAAGTAAGATGGATTGGTGTAAAATTATTATTTGAACAAAATTATTTTATGCTGATCATTAACTTTCTAACTTCATTTACACATCATTTTGGTCATGTGATGTGATAAAAATTGTTGTGAATTATAAGTCTCGGGAAAGATCACAATGGAATTAACTAAATTAATCACATTAGAATATAGAAATAGGAATATATATTGCAGGGTGATGCAAATTTATGAGAACGTTTTGATTGGGCTAGTAATAGGATTTATGGAAATAAAACTATGTCTAGCCAAACTTCTTTATACTACCAGAAGGGGGTAAAGAAGAGTATTGCTCATGTTTGTCACCGTGACTTTTTTCTAGATACTTTTACATTCAAAAGTTCTATTTGAACCATTTCAAGGGAGAAACTTTAAATACTTGAACACTTCAATTTTTTTATTGTTAATTTAGGATTGTTTTTATAGAATTTTAATCAAACTAAAATCTTAGGCAAGGACTAACAATTGTAGGCTAGAACTTCTCCTGTTAGAATTCATCTCGTTTCTTGTGAGATCGACAATCACACTCAAATACTCGTACTACTAGTACACCACTGTTTTTACAGCACTTAGTGCGTGTTAAGTTTTTTACGTTATTGTTGGGGAACAACAATGAATTTGAATTAAGAAAATTTTAGTTGAAATTTTCAGACTTAGATTTGAAAACGGTAATGTTCACTTTTTTTTATTCAATTAGCTTTATTTCTTTACTTGCAAAAAGTAAAATTATTTTTTTTTTAAAATTAGTTGATTGCATTTTGTTTTGATTTAGTAGTTTGCTTGAGTTATTTGGTTTTGTTTGAATAGTCTGTTATTTTGCATTAGCACAAGCGGTATCTAGTTAGTATATGCATAGTTCAGGACTTTCAGGACTTGAACATTACGATTCTGAGCTAGAAAAAACTGTAAAAAAAATTACAAAACAAAAGAGACTTCAAGAACTTCTGGGAGAGATGACGAATAATCCTCAGAATAACCAAGAAAACCATGAACATCAAGATACGCCTAGATCATTGAGAGACTATGCTAACCCTACGACAGATGAAATTCATCTTAGTATCCAAACCTTTGTCGTGGAAACCAATACCTTCGAATTGAAGCCTGCTATTATTCAAATTGTACAAAACAATCAGTTTATGGGAACACTGTTTGAAGATCCAAACTTACACTTAGTGAGTTTTTAGAACTTTGCATCATATTTCACTATAATGGTGTCTCCAATGACGTTGTGAGACTAAAGTTTTTTTCTTTCTTCTTGAGAGATAAAACTAAAATGTGGCTAAATTCGTTAGCTCTTTAATCAATTTAGACATGAAGTGAATTGCCCGAAAATTCTTAGCAAATTATTTTTCATCTTAAAAAACGGTCAAATTTAGGAATGATATAATTTTTTTTTGTCAGCATGAAGGTGAATCAATCTATAAAGTTTGGGAAATATTCAAGGAACTCCTTATAAAGTGCGCCCTCCACTATGCGTTGTCTGATTGGTTGATAATTCAGACTTTTATAACGGGTTAGTAGGATCTCTTAGATCGATTATAGACACTGTCGTAGCTGGTTTGCTAAAAGAAACCCTTGATGAGGTCTACTTTTTGGTTGAAGAGATGACAACCGATAATTTTTAATAGCCTTCTAATAAAGTGAACCCTAGAAAGGTAGTCAGTATACATGACATAGATATTCTATCAATTCTGACTTCTCAAGTGGTTGCAATCTCTATAAAGCTAGATCAGCTAGGGATAAACCAGCCACAAGGACCACCAGTAATAGAGGAGAATTCATTTGGACAATTGGTTGATGAGAATACTTCATCTCTTGAGACCCTGAATGTTATCAACAATAGGACAAACAACCCGTATTCCAATTTTTATAATCCTAGTTGGAAGAATCACCCTAATTTTAATTGGAATAATAATTGAAGGCAACACACCAATAATGGGGGATCAATCAATCTAATTCTTTTGGAAATTAGAACAATTAGGGTAGTACCAATTTGAGACCTCTTACCCACTTTGCTTTAATTCAAACCAACAATTTAAGAAAAAGAAGTTATCTTAGGATGAAGTTGTATTGCGGATGGGAAATAAACTGCAACGTCAAGGAGCAGCTATCAGGAACATAGAAAACCAACTGAGGCAAATAACAAACTCTTTTAGTAACCGACCCAAAGGAACTATTCATGGTAACACTGAGGTTAATCCAAAGGAGAAGAGTAATGAACATGTGAAAGATATTAAGTTAAGAAGCGGAAGAGAGTTAGACGAAGTGAATGGGAAAGAGCTAGAGGTCGTAGAAGAGAACCTTGATCCTGAAAGACCTAGAAAAGTCTCTTCTAAAAATTCAAAAAGACCAGGCACACCCATTAGGAATAACTTGGAAAGATCACCCCCTACATTTCCCCAGAGACTTCAGAAACAAAAATTGGATCAACAATTTTCTCAATTTTGGAAGTATTTAAGAAGTTGACAATCAATATCTCGTTTGTTGAGGCCTTGAAACAAATGCCCAATTATGTAAAGTTCATGAAGGATATTCAGAATAAGAAGAGGAAGTTTAGTGACTTCAAAACTGTATCACTTAGTGAGAATTGTAGTATAATTATTCAGAAAAAAGTCCAAAAAAAGCTTAATCTCAGTAGTTTTAACATTTCTTGTGCTATTGGAGAGAAATTCTTTTGGAAGACTTTAAGTGACTTAGGTGCTAGTATTAACCCCATGTCATTGTCAATTTTTAAGAGATTAGGATTAAGTGAAGTGTCGCCTACCACTATGACCCTTAAGCTTGTTGATCGATCTATTACTTACCCTAGGGGGTTATATAGAATGTCTTAGTTAAGATAGATAAGTTTATCTTTCCTGTTGATTTCATAGTATTAAATATGAAGGAAGATAAGCATATACCTATCATCTTAGGTAGACATTTCCTAGTTACTGGTTGTATTATGATTGATGTGCAGAAGGGAGAGTTGACTATGAGAGTGAATGATCAAAAGATTACTTTTAATGAAATAAAATCAATGAAATTTCCTTCTAATTTTAATGAGGATTCATGTTTTAAAATGAATCTAGTTGACTGACTTTGTAGAAGCCAATTTCAGGATTGTTGTGAAGTTAGTCCCACAGAGCAAAGTTTGATTGAGGATGATATAGCTGACTTAAATGAAGAATCATCTCTACTTGTAGAGGTTAGTCCAAAAATCGTAGAGGTTTGAGTAATTGGATACCACTTGAAATTTTAAACCTTTAGTCCTTTCCATTGAAGAACTACCTGAATTAGAGATGAAAATTCTTCTTAAATATCTGAAGTTTAGTCTTTATTAATTCCCTAGAAATGAATATGAGATTATATAACAATTAAAGAATTCAAAGCTTCTTGAAGAACATGTGAAAGAATAATTCAATTAAGAAATTGTGTTCACTATATATGTATCTTTGAAAATTTGATTGTAGGTAGTCCCTTATGAAAACCCACTCCTATTAGGCTCAACAAAATCACACGTTTAAGTTAGTCATTACTTTGGAACAAGTAACACTTAAATTTGGAGGATTTTGATGTGTTGATAATTTGGCAATTAATGTTTTTTGTATTTATATAATTTAAGTGATGAAATTACACTTTTGAGGAAGGTTTTTGTGTCGATTTTGTAGGTTGCAGCAAGGAATGGATAGCTGGAATCAAAACAAGGAGCAAAATTTTGGCTACGGGGTGCCTAGGCGCCAAAGCCTGCTCAAAATCAAGCCACAACTCGAGAGCACCAAGATGCCAGCCAAGGGTGCTTAGCGCCTCGACAGTGGGCGCTCAGGCGTCGCATACATGGGCTCTTAGGCACCCAATCGACAATTCCAAACAAAGAGCTTGGCGCATAGGCAATAACCTCTGGGTGCCTAGGCCAAAATTGAAACCAACTGTTGAAGCAATTTGGACTTCGAGATCATGGGAAAGATAATATAGAAACCGGGGAGAAGAAGTAGGTTGGGGTTGCTGCTTTTGGCTCCTACTTCGCTTCAATTCTAGTTTTTCTTCTCCCCGGGCATTGAAGAAAATTCTGGCAGATCATTAACAGTAGAAGATAGGAGGTGTGAGAGGTTCTGAGAGATAGTAGTGGGAGAAATATTGGCTAAACCTAACCTTTTAAATATAGATAGAGGCATCACGTTAATGTTCGATCCTAAATCATATAAAACTTTTCCACATAATCTTTTTTCCAATTACACAAGGAATTGTAAAGCTACAATGATCTTTAAGTTTTCGAGGAAAATTTTTCTGAAGTATAGCATTGCTACTCTCATGTAGTTTAATTGTCTCGTAATCCCCAAATTTCCTTTTCTTGTTTAATATCTCCTTCATAAATTTTGCATAACTTGGCATCTATTTCATAGCTTTAGCAAAGGAATATTTATCATAATCTTCTTAAGTACGTCCATGAACTTTGAAAATTTTTTATCCAACTCATGTTGTCTAAGTCTTTGAGGAAATGGAGGTGGTGGTCTTTTCAAACTAATTTTAGTTGGAGATATTAACTTTTCCAGATCCTTAGAAACATGTTCTTCAGGTCTTTTAGTTTCTTTTTTTTCTCTCACAACTTTTTTCTCTTTTCTAACCATAT
>NW_018164523.1:702122-704586 GCF_001263595.1 Phalaenopsis equestris
CTAGGAAGTGTTCCTTGGGGTCTATTGCTAAGTGAATTAGCAATTTGTCCCAGTTGATTCTCTATGTTTCTAATCGTAGCATTTTGACTTTGCAACTGGTTTCCCATTTGCAATACCACTTCTACCATAGACATCTTCTTATCCTCAAATTGTTGATCATTGTTAGAGTCTGATGGATATCAAGGTCTATAGTTTGTGTTCCCCTGATTATTCTAACTTCTATTAGGATTTGCATGATTATTTTCCCATTTTTGGTTTCCACCATCAGTTGTATGATTCCAGTTAAAATTAGGATGGTTCTCCCAACCTGGGTTGTAAAAGTTAGAGTACGGGTTGTTTATGGTATTTGAAGCATCATATGATAATTTAGAATCAATCCTATGCCCTAATGAACTTTCCTCACTTACTGGAGTGAGTTGAGGCCGGTTATTGAGGCTGGTTCATTCCAAATTTGTCCAACTTCCTTGATATTGCGGCAACTTGAGATGCAAGGATTGTAATCACATCTGAATCACGAACACTGGCTACTTTTTCAGGATTTACCCTTGTAGAGGTCTATTGAAATTCATTTCTTTCAAAATCCTTCTGCAGCCATATTTTCAATTAACACATACGCTTCATTAAATGATTTTGACATTAATGATCCATCAGCGGCAGCATCAACTATAAACCTAAAATTAACCAATCAGGTAGAGCATGGTGTGGACACTTTCTTAAGAGTTTCTTAAATCTTTCTCAGGCTTCGTATATTAATTCCCCTTCATACTGACAAAATGAGATAATATCCTTTCTAAGTTTTAGAGTCCTTCAAGGTGGAAAATACTTAGTTAGGAATTTCTGAGTTAACTCCTCCCACTTTTTAATAGAGGCAGGTGCTAATGAGTATAACCACATTTTAGCCTTATCCCTTAGTGAGAAAGAAAAAGTCTTAGTCTGACAGCATAATCTGACATACCATGATAACGAAATATAGCACAAAGTTCTATAAAATTTAATAAGTGTAACTAGGGATCCTCCAAAGGAGTTTCCCCAAACTGATTGTCTGCACCAGTTGGATGATCTCAGGATTTATTTCATGACAGGGTTTTGTATACTTGAGTGAATTTTATCTATCCCTGAGTGAATTTCATATGTCCTAAGATTTACGTAATCCCTCAATGAAGTATGATGGTTTTCCAAGTTATTATTTTGACAGTTTTCCATTTCCATTTCAAGTTTTTCGACTCCTATTTGTATTTTTATTTTTTTCTTTTTTTCAATCTCGGGATCATAAGGCATAAGTCCTGCAGATCATTTATTTTGCATACGCAACACAACAAACAATACATTAATAATTAAACAAATAACAGATGAAATATATTCAACACAACAAAATATTTTCACGAACACCTTATTTTTCATAAAAACAAAATTTTTTTTAACATTTTTTTCTTATAAAAACACTTTTCACACAACAGTTTTTATGATACTATAGTTTTCCAAGTCTAAGCCTAATAACTTCAACTAAAATTCTCCTAAAGTTCTTGCCAAAACTTCCCAGGCAATGGCGCCAAAAACTTGACCGCGACTTTTTTATATACCTAAAAATACAAGAATTTGATACCGCTGCTGGAAGACTTAAATCCCTGACAACGACGCCAAAAATTTGATGCGACTTTTAATGTGCAAGAATTTATGAACCCAATTTATGAACCGAACCCAGATTTATATATTTAAAATGATTTTGTAAAGTCACAATTTCAAACGCAAGTATATGTATCACTCAAGTAATACAGTGCTCTAGTGGAGTCCCATTTATCAATCTCACACAGAAGCGATGTAAGAGGTCCTTAGTCAAATTCTAATCTACTACTAATAGTCCTTGGCTTAAAAGTGCGATTTAAGAGGTTTTACTAACAAATACTCTTAAATGTAAGTCTTGAGTTTAACACAACTAATAACTACTCCTAAATGCAAGTGTTAAATGTAAAGGTGTTAAATGTAAAAAAATGATGTTTTACCTAGCAACTACTCTTGAATGCAAATATTAATTCTAAAGATAACCCTTTTTGGATGAATTGGTTTAAAGAATTTTTAGATATTAAAAACTACTATTCTTATGTAATGAATTGGATAATGTAAAGGAATGAGATACATTAAATATTGTATGTGCCAAAGAGGAGCAATCCTACTCTTTACCCTTTGGTCCAGGCATAAAGAACATTGACTAATCCTATGCTTGTTTACTGAATCCGTGGCTAGGCTGGGAGGATACCGGCTCTCACTTCGGAGTTCCCACATTCCCCTCGCCTGAGGGCTAACATCTCTGCTTCAGTACTCAATATATAGGGCCGAATTAGGGATTTTAGTCTCTCACCCTAAAATCTCCAATTCTACGCCCATCAAAGTCGCCCATTCTATTTATTTACATTCAACTCCCATGAACTTAACCATCCATGGAATCTGAATGTGGTTCTCCATCCAT
>NW_018164523.1:704657-708467 GCF_001263595.1 Phalaenopsis equestris
TAACACTACAACAGGCCTTTATTGTAATGTAAATAAAGTGCAAGTAAAAACCATCACATTGATAATTAAATCCGCTTCTAACATGCATCACAAAATCCTAAACATGAATTCTACTCATTAAAGAAAAGTAAAATGAAAACAAGGACATAATCTTTTGATACCATTATTTCCAAACAAGAAGAGAGAGTAAGAGAAGCTCTTCACAAAGCACGAAGAAAACACAACGGAAACTTCATTTAACTAAAGTAAATCCACTAGATAAGTGTTTACAAAAATTAAAAGATAATGAAGAACACAATACTCAATACTTAGCTTTTTCCCTTTGTTTTCCCTTTGAAAGAAAGATGAGTATCTCTCCCACAAAGTCTCCCACCGATCTATGCAATGCTAGAACGTCTCCTTACAATTTCTCTTACAATCTCCTCTTCAATCTCTCCAAAAGGGTAGAAATCTACATTTCTACTCCAATTTCTAAAAACCTTAAAATTTCTCCACACTTTTCCTAACATTCCTCTCACACAAAAACCCTTTTTTCTAACCTAAATTCGTTCTTTTAAAGTGTAGGGATGAAGTTTGAAGAGTTGCCACAAGAGTCCTTTGAAAAAGCATCCAAATGCGTTGATTTTTTGCCCATAACCCACAAAAGTCGGTCCATAGTCGTCCCGGGCGCCGTCGGCAAACTTTTTTGTTATTTTTTGGTCTTCTTAGGTAAATCTAGTCGTCGGCGCCGTTTTTTGCGCCTTCCGCGAACAAACTGCGCAGCTCCACCATTTCGCTATGTTTGGCTCCGTTTTAGCTCTGTTTCACCCCATTTCAGTTGCGTTGTGTTCCGAACAGATAACCGTACAAAATAAGGATGAAAAAACCTTCCTTTAAAGTATAATCTCATTCAAAAATATGCAAAAAGTGTAAAAGAGATTAAGCATCGAAAGACTTATCGAAAGGTGACAGGGCAAAATTTCATTTCTTGCTTGTTTTTGCTCCAAATTACACTGTTTTTTCATCTTTTTGCTCCAATGACCATAATTCATCATACCTGCAACAAAACAACAAAAATACCCTTCTTTAAAGTGCAATATCATCTAAAATAGTGTAAAATAGGTATGAAAATCTCAACATATTTTCCTTTGGTCACAGACCAAACGGATGTCATATATTTCTCAATTTATTTGATCGAGCCTCGCCCTCAAGTCTTGCATTTATCTTTCGGGATTGATACAAAGTTTGAGATACAGTGTTCTTTCATTTAAACTATAAAAAATATGGGGTCAGTTTGATTTCATATTTTTCTAAAATTATATATATATATCCGTGTGATTTCATATTTTTCTAAACTTATATATATATATATATATATATTAAATGCCTTTCTAAAGCGGGCGATGAGATTTTGATTCCGATGACCGACAGCTTCCAACGGGTAACTCCACAACTAAAATAGTGCTAACCATGCTTGAAGGAACCACAAGTAATGGTCCCCTAATCCACACTGAAAATGCTGGGTGAAAAGAAAATTGAATTTCTTGCCAGATGCTCCAATCGTGATCAACCTTTAATTGTCTATTTCTATCAACCAAAGCGGGTCTGATTAAATCCAATAAAACTTTTAAAGAACTAATCAAAAACATAAAACATCTTCAGTGCATATGAAGATGTTGAGACTAAAATGCTGAGGGCATGAGAAAAGGATGAAATAGTGTGACTTTATTAATCATAGCACCTGAAACTTAGGTTGAAATCCAAGGTCGAAAAAGGCTTAAGAAGTGACACAAGGAAAAAGTACTATGTCACAAGAATGTAAGTATGACTCTTAAAATGAAGAGAGACTCTCATTCCTAGCAGAGCCAACAATCTGTTTTGGTTCTTTGTGTAAACTCAAACTCTTCAGCTTTTTTATTTGTAATTGTGTTGTTCTCTCTCCAAATAATACTCTTCCTTGAATCATCAAAATGATTCAAAGAAGAGGGGGGACTTAAAAATGAGAACACTCGACTCAATTAGACAAAAAAAGTTGATAAAGAATGTGGAGAGCTTATGTAGGGTAAACCTTGTGTGATAGGTCAATATTGTTTGTCTAGAATAAGACAGGATTAAAGCACCTTAAAAAAAATCATCCACGAAGAGAATTCTTAAATAAGAAACCCATAATTAGAGAACCAAAAGGAAAATTTTTGTTCTAGGGTCAAAAATAACTCCCAAAGGAACATTTCCTGGTAGTTAATTACATGTTAGGGATGCCCCAGAATACTCTCGATTAAATTAATCCTACTTACATTTGGGTAATAACTTGTAAAGGGTGAATCAAAGGATGGTTATCTCACAAAACAACTTGACGCCTTCAAAGTTAAAGCTAAACCATACAGACAGAGAGTGAATCTCTCATAGTCCCATACAAATGGTAGCTTATTGACAGATGAGGCTTATAAAATAACCAGATCATCTTATAGGCTCTGCACTATGCTTTCATCCCTAATCGAGCTGTAAGGGTAGAGGATGAATCACTGCATCCCAAACAGGTGGCAGTCTGTCTCTAATTAGATTCTATGAGACAACATCAATGAGGTGTTAAGGCAATGAGAGAGCTGAAAGGGGTTATCAATAGAAAGGTTGGGGAATATTAATTGGGTAAAAATAGTTTGATCAGAATACTATGAACCTGTCATCCTAAGCTATTAGGATTCTAAGTATATCTGGTCGTGAAGGTATTTCGCCGTACTCGACTTGAGACCTCTTCAACAATCCATAAATTGTGGTCATCAAATGGAATTCTTATAGTCTTATGGGCACAATAAGGAAACTCTAAGTTCTTTGACCCTATGTAGGTAGCTTATATGGCAGTGGGACTTATACCTGCCAAAATGGTTAGGAAGCCACAAGAGTGGAAAGAAAAAGAGAGGTATGAATATTGACAACGTGAGCAATGTTAGAAGTTCGCCCTTTTGCAGCTTCAACCATCATTAAATATTCAATAATTGTTAAGTCATACTTATCAACGCAAGTATGCGCATTGCTCAAGTAATATATGGCTCTAATGGAGTCCTAGATATCGATCCCACAGGGAATAGTTTTGAACTATGGACTAAGACCTTAGAAAAGCAATACTTTAATCACAACAACGATGTTCAATTTGCTTATCTGTCACTAATAAGCAATTGAAATAAATAGATAATTTTAATAACTAATAAATAACTAATGGTATAAAGTAGGGTTTAACTGTGATATTCAATATATAAGAAAGCATCATTCTCCTTGTCAAGAAATTATAGTGAATGGATAAAATGAATTAGTTCAATTTATATTGTGCCAAATAGGAGCATACATATTCTTTACCCTTTGGTCAAGGCATAAAGAACATTGACTAATCCTATGCTTGTTTACTGAATCTGCGGCTAGGCTGGGAGGATACCAGCTCTCACTTTGGAGCTCCCATGTTCCCTTCACCTGAGGGCTTTCAATTCCGATGACCGACAGCTTCTTACGGGCAAACCCCACACCAAAAATAGTGTCGACAACCGAATTGGGGATTTTAGTCTGTCACTCTAAAATCTCCAATTCTACGTCCGATAATAATATTTCCCTATTAACTTCCAAGAGCTTTGACCTTCCTGAATCTTGAATTTAATCTTCATTTTAGTTGTAAAACTCAACATATTTTAACAAATCAATTGGCCAGATTGAAAGTAAATTAAGATCAAAGATTACAGATCATCACAATTTTTTAAATATTTTCCTGGCTTCGCCAATTCAAATCACCATTTCACAAATCTCGAGACAAGGTGAAAGATAGAGAAAACTACTCAGAACTCATGG